>NW_024427892.1:0-53940 GCF_017562075.2 Anopheles merus
AGATGATAAAAACGTTTTGCATACTTTCAATTGCTTCATGGCACTGGACACAATATTAATCTTTCACAATGAAGATATAAATACATACATTGTCCAAGTAGCACTGTCACATAATAAAGCTCTATTAAAGCGAATATTAGCAAAATACTCTTCACGGTTGACCATACATTTTCTATCTTCGGGAGGATGTGGTATCCGCTTTTGTCATACGATAAAGACATGTTCTCCCAAGGACAAGATTTTAGATCCTTCCAAAATTTTCAAACTGGACCGGATAGAGAAGAGAATAAAAAAAAAAACAGAAATATTGTTTGTCATTTTTCCAAAAGGATTTCCGGTTTTCTTTTAAGTCGAGCTTTCCCCCTCTCTCGGTGTGCTTTTGTTGATAACTTTTGCTCTGCGAAAGACTTTTCATCCTTTTCTTTCCTAAATTTCCAAAGGATATTGTTTCCTCTTCTGGCCCACATCTTCATCGAAAAAGATTTTCCCAGAACAAACACAAACGACAGCGCACGGCAAACGATTTAAAGCTCTAAACCGGCAGCAGTTCTAGCGCAGCGAGTGTGTGCGCTTATGTGTGGCAACAGTAAACCGTTTTGATTGCTGTTTGATCGGTTCCGTACGGCTTGGCGAAGCAACTTAACCGGAAAATAAGACATTGTTACGGAATCACGAACAAAGCCGGCCGCCGGGAGGCGTGCGTTATGTGGGTCTTGTTGACTCGTACAAAGTCAGCGTCCGTTATGCTCGTTATGTGATCTGCTGGACTGTACTGGTTGACTGTGTCGGTGGGAAAACACAGCACACACTCATACACAATTACTCAAATCGTGCAGCTAGAGAGGTGGGAGGAGTAATTTATTCATCCCGAAGGAAGCATTTTTATTGCACTCTGTTGTGCGGAATGGGCACGCCATTAAAAAGGCTGTCCATTTCCGAACGGTTTGAACAGCGCAACAATGTGAACAAAGCGAATGGACGTTTGCTGCATTGAAGCTGCTACGAGATTGTGCTTTATTTCGACTTCAAGCATTGCTCTTTTGCTGAGTGGACTAGATGCACTATTAAAGTATTACCCACGAAGTGAAAGAAATTGCAATTGCGATTTTTGCCTGAAACTAAAACGATTGGCCGTTGCTTTTCCCTTTTGCAAGCAAACTAATTGTAAGATAAGGTTCACAGTGTGATGACTTTTCCGAAGCAAATAAAGATCGACTCCAATCGAGCTGCAATTAGGGTGTCGATGGCAAAGCGAACGAACGTACGAAACGCGAGAGCACCAAAAGGTCAATTCATTGGCATTTCACCCGACGCATTTCTTACAATCGAGCGCTTGATGATGGCAACACACACAGTAGTGTTGTGTTGCACATTTCGTGTAGCTCCATGCATGGAAAGGTCAAATTGAAAAGGATAGCAGCGCGCATAGACGAACGCTTCTATGCTTTAAGCAATCTACCACACACACACGCACACGGTTTGCACGAGAGTGTTTGAAAATGCATTTTCAATTGCTGTAATGAACTTTTACCCAAAGGAGCGTAGGGAGCATCACAGGTTTCGGTATCTCAATTATCGTCCGTTCGAGGGAAGAATTGAAAATTGAAACCAATTTGCTGTGTGATTTGCTTGCTTTGAAATGGGAGCGAAAAGATGGTATAGTGCAACTGCAACACTTACAAAGTGACGTTTGAGAGCTTCATCTTGATTAGAAATGGGGGGAAAATCAATCCAATTGAATGGTTTAATTTCAAAAAAGGGCATTTTTTCTTTGCCATTTTCATTTTGCTTTCACTAATTCCACCCAACTATTTATTTTTGGTTTAACTGCAGAAGCAGTAAAAAGAAAATCATCAACAGCAAAATCAATGATTAAATAGTACTTTCCACTAGAAATAACACTATCGGATAAATTATATCTATTTAAACCACCAGTCGAAGCCCCATTACAAGAAACCGCAGTAAACCCCTTACCAAGGAATGAAGCATAACGACCAACTAGCGCGCGATACGTTTCCTAATGACCGGATGTGCGCGCGGCATGCCGGAAATGGAAACGCAATAAAATTCTGCCAACTACCGTCTGGTAGTTGGTGCCATTGCTTTCTTTCTAAAACAAATTAATTCTTCCTCAACCCACTGGTACACTTAAAGAGCACGAAATTGCCTACATTTAGGCGTTTATAGCTATACAGCGAAGCCAATTAGCAAACGATCGGTTGCGTGTCGATTTGGAGAAGGATAGTAAAAAACAGGCAGCCTAAACAATGGTAATGCACCATTCCACACCAAGACACAGCTTTAAATTAGGGGCCATTTTGTTCCTTGCTTCTGTTGCAGCAGTGGAGTGATTAGCTGGGGCAGGACACTTTATTGTTTCTTACACTTCTACACAAAGGCAGACGCTAGCTAATCGTCACACAAGCGCAAACGTTCACCACGCCGAATGGTGTGGTAAAATATTTGTCTGGCGCAGTAGCCGGGAGAATTTGATGCACGTGAATTATGACTCCTTTGTTTTGTAATGTAAAAAACAACACAACAATAACACCAACAGCGTACAAGAAGCTCCAAACGGGAGAAAATGCCATTCCGATGCCAAACTTTAATCGCGTAATGTTTCAACGTTCCTGTTTTTTTGTTTTTCGCTAGAGATCACGCTCCATCGCAGAGCAGCAGCATCAAAGGCAGCGAGCACCAGCAGAACCGTCCGAGCAACAGTGGAAGCAACATTCCAACAGCTCCAAACTTGTGAGGAATTTAGCTCCGTCGGAAAGTATCAGCGACCGTAGCACCGGCGGCACGACGAAGTAACGAGCAGCGGCGCGATTCGAGACAAAAATGTAACTACTGTTCGATGAAGCGAGTTTATTAAATTCTACCTCCCCCGGTTGGAAGAGCTTACCGAAAACAAACGACCAAAAAAAAAACCCAAGCGAAACAACGAATGCTTGACAAGTGCCGGCGAGCACTTCCCAACAGTAAGAAAATTCCAACACACATACACAGACAAAAAATTGCCTCCGCTGCAAAGATCGGACACACAAAAGACCTGGTGGAATCTGGGAGATTGTTTCACTTTGTCGATTGCTTTTAATCGACGTAAGGCATGTTTTTTTTGGGTGATGATATGCCTGCCATAGAAAGGAAAAAAAACACGATCAAAACCTAACCTAAAACAAAGCAGATTGAGAGACGGAGAGCGAAGCAGAGGCGGACAAAAAATCGCCAGCCGGAAAGAAAAATATCACATAAAACGTGAAAGTGACGAAGCACGAATGGTCTACCAAGGCCGGTCTGACCGGTACCGTATCCTCCCGGTGAACGTCAAGGAAATTAATTCTCTGGAACTGTTTGCAACCCGCTACACGGTGCATTGGTTTCCGTCCACCGGAAACCGGACTCGGCGAATGAGAAAGTGAGGAACAGAACACAGGAGCAATATTTTTCTATGCCTGCATCCGTGTGTCTGTGTGTATGTGTGTGTGACTGTTTGAGGTCTTCTATCACTTTCGGCAGTGGGTGGTAACCACCGCCCCATGCTGCTCAGAACGTCCGAGTAGAGAATAGTGGCTAACCAAAAGAAAAAAGCTTCTTCTAGCAATCAACCACGGGAACCGAATCCGGTTCGAAGGACCAAAACTTTTGCACCACAGTAGCGGATGGAAAGAACAGACTCTAGAGCGAAAGGGAGAGAGATTGAGCCCACATAGCTTCTGGTGTGGGTTCTCAATACTAATTTATCGGATGACAGTTTGAGCTGAGGGGGGGAGTACGGTTTCACTATACTGCTGTTAAGAAAGAAAATAGAGCACACACAAAAAAAACTGGAGAGAAAACTGTGTCTCTACCGCAGGGCGTGCGTTGCGTGACTTACCCGTGTTGAAATCGACGGCGAACTCCTCCATCTCGTTGCCCTTCACGATGCTGTAGATCAGCTTCCGGCCGAGCGGGCTCTCCGCCTGGATGGCAACCGACAGCGGCGAATGCAGCTCGATGTTTTCCGCAACCGTGTCCGAGTAGAACTGCTTGCTGAACACCGGCATCGATTTATCTATCACCTGTGCCGAGGGGGAGGAGAGAGGAAGAAAATCGAGAATGAGAATGTGGCTGTGGTGCATCTAGCAGGTAGCTGCCCGCGAGCTGTGGCCAACCGTCCGACGAACGATTCAATCGAACGTCGGCTTAGAGCATGTTTAAGCTGAATTCAATGATCGAAACCGTAAGCTGGGTCAGGTGAGACGTTCCAGAACGGAGAGAGAGAGAAAAAAAACCAGCATTGCCTCAGGTGAGCGCTTTCTATAGAGACTATATGATGGGGCATGTGGGTATGTGGGACAGACACAAAAAAAAAAAAAGAAAAATGAGCACAAATTTAGGTGAAGGCTAGAGCTTACCAGATGGCACGTTTTATCAGGCCCGACCGGCCAAATGCAAATGATATGCAAATGGGGGGGGGGGGGGGGGGGGGGGGGGTAATCATTCAGCGCAGAAGATAATGCTAAATTGAACGGTTTTTGAAATGCACACAGCTCCCGAAAGGCCCGAATGTTTGCCGAGTGACCCAGTTCTGTGGCTGGCACAGAAAAATGGGCTATCAAAATTAATAAGTAAAATGCGCCTTTTCGCTCCGAGCGATGAACCAACTTCCGGCACGTACAAAATAGACACTTCCTGGGAAACAAATCACGAACAAATACACCATCGCAACCGCGCAACACCGCAGTTCCACCTGGCAAGGGAAAATGCGCTGCTGACCCTAATCCTGTTGTGATAAATTTGTCCGATTGTGCCGCCACCGGGTGGTGAAGTAAAAAAAAAAAAGAAGCTTCCCGCGATGTACAAAACGGACCGCACCGGCGAGAAGAAAAAAGGTGAGAAATCTAGTGCCGACGGGGCCATATCGTTCGATGGCCAATTCCCGCCAAATGGAGCTAAACCAGCCTGGCAAGGAGGGCGGGAGAGACACCTCGGGGCTAATGCAGCTCGGCACGGCATATAGGCAGGATATACCATGATTAATGACTGCATTCAATCAAAAGCGAACAAAATGTTTCGTATCCTTCCGTGCGGATCCTGCTCTACCTGCTTGGCCCCGTTGTTACCTTAACGCTTATTGGCATACCGTTTGGTTGTTTTTGTACGTAGTCAAGTAGTCTGTTACACGAAGACATATGAGGGAGCCATACCACCGGGTGCTCTGTTCGTGCACGGATGCTTCCAACGGTTGATCGTTTCCGACCTGATGAAAAGGTCGCTGCCCAAAATGCCGGAGGGAGCTCTCCGGGCGATGATAAGCAGCTGGAGCAGGATGAGATGTTGAATGGATGTACACACCCTTCTCTCCACCAAAAAAAAAAAAAGGATTGTTCCGTCGTCCATCCGTTCCAGCCAATGGGACGTGTGAACACGTCCATGATTCATGAAGCTCGTATCACGCCGGGAAGGTTAGGAGACGAACACCCCAAAACAACCCAAAACAAGGGGGCATGCGTGTGCGGTGTGTTGCAACAAAATGTTATTCTAACTGAAAGAACCTCTTGACAGAAGGAGATGAGGATGAGAAAAAGGACGAGCGATAAAAGTAACAGTAAACCTCAAACAAAGGGATGGGATGGCCAACCGTCGTACCCCATCGCTTCCGGAGATCCGGCCGGGATGGGTTTGTTCGGTGAAACACACACACACACACTGAATGCCGATACCGTGGCGGTAAAGAACGGTAATAGGTTCCTCTTGAAAAACTTCCTGATTTATTACGGGTTTGCCTCTTCCCAAGGAAGGCATCGCATGAATGGACCGCTTGAACCGACTCGCCGAGCTCGAACGCGGATGCTTCCGGCGTGATGAAAAGAAGAAGAAAAAAACAACGAGTGAGAAGCAAACCCATTTCTTACCTTCACGTGTACGGTAACGTCCGTCGAGCAGGGTGTGATGCCGCCGTCGTACGCCGATATCAGCAGCTCGTAGTCGCGGTTGTGGCCCTCGAGCGTCTGCTTCAGCGTCACCTCGCCCGTCTTGCGGTCCACCTTGAACAGCTCGCCGTGGCCGCGCTTCATCTCGTACCGCACCTCCCCGTTCTCGAAGCTGTCCAGGTCGAGCGCGTGCACCTTGGTGATGACGGAGCCGCGCGGATCGTCCACCGACACGACCGCGTAGTACGGCAGGTTCACAAACATCGGACAGTTGTCGTTGATGTCCAGTATCGTCACGTTCACGATGACGTGGGCGACGCGCGGCTTCTCCCGGTCCGGCTGCTGGGAGCGGGCCTCCACGATGAGCTCGTAGTTGTCGCGCACCTCCCGATCGAACTTGCGGCCCGTCGTCTGGATCGCGCCGGACGTTAGCCCGATCTGGAACATGTCGGTCGGGTTGAGGATGGCAAACTCGATGTGCTCGTTCAGCGTCGAGCCGAGCACGTTCACCACCGCGACGGTGCTGATCTTCGTGCTGTTCTCCATGATGGAACCCTCGTACGTCGGGCGCTGGAAGATGAGGCCCGAGTTTTCGGACGTCTCGACGTTCACGTGCACCTGCGCCACCTTCGCGAACTTGCCGTCCGAGACGCGCACCGCGAGACGGTAGGCGGGGCCGATGCTTTCGACGTCCCGCGTCGTGATGATGCCGGTGGTGGCATCGATGGCGAACACACCGTCCCGGTTGCCCTCGATGATGTCGTACCGGAGGGTGGAGTTTTCCGAGCTGTCCTCGTCGGTCGCGTTCACTTGCAGCACGGCCACGTTGGCGTAGGTCGGCAGCAGCAGCGTCACGTTGTACTCGCTCTGGCTGAACGTGGGCGCACAGTCGTTCACGTCCGTGATGTTGATGCGCACTTCCGCTGTCAGTTCCGACGTCAGCCGTGGCTTACCGAGATCAGTTACCTAAGCAATTGTGGCAAAAGAGAACGAACGAAAACAAGCAATATAGTAGACGTTTCAATAAAAAAAGACACTTCTCCGCACCGCGAGCCACTTACCTTGACGTGAAAGCTGAAGAACGGGATCTTTTCGTGGTCCAGGAACATGATCGTCTTGATCGCGCCGGTGCTCGAGTCGATGTGGAAGTACCTGCGCGGCAGCATATCCAGGATGTCGTAGTGGAGCAGCGCATTCAGGCCGGAATCGTCGTCCCGCGCCCGGATCACGAGCGGCAGCGAAGCGTTCACGAGATGATTATGGTTGCCCGTTATCGCACTGCCGTTCGGCGCCAGTGCCTCCGACAGCGTCAACACGAGCGACCCGATCGGGGCCGCCTCCGACACCTCGCCCCAGTACACCTGCTGCTCGAAGTACGGCACGTTGTCGTTGCGGTCCAGCACGTTAATAGTGACCGAGCAGGTGGCCGACGCCGACGCCATGTTCGTGGCGCGCACCGTCAAATTGTAGAACTTGTTGTGCTCGTAGTCGAGCTGGTCCTTCGTCGTGATGACGCCGGTCGACGGGTTGATGAAGAACATGTCGCCCACGTTGCCGCCGATGATCTGGAACAGCAGCGACGAGGTGCTGCGTGCCTCCAGGTGGATGACGAACGTGCCGATCGGTTGGTTTTCGTAGATTTCCGCCGCCGGATCGTCCGAGATGAAGCGGGGCGGCGCGTTGTCCGCCATGCCGATCATGATGTGCACCGGGATCTGGGAGGAAAGCGGCGGCTTCCCACCGTCGGTCGCCTTCACCTGCAGCATGTACTCGGACAGCGTGCTGATGTCGAGCTGCTTCGCCACACTGATCACGCCCATGCTCGGATCGATGCCGAACACGTTGCCAATGTTGCCGCTCACGATCGTGTACGCGATCTGCGCATTGTCGCCCACGTCCCGATCGATCGCGTACACCTGCACCACCTGCGTCCCGACCGCTGCCGTCTCGTACACCTTCCCCTGCACGATCTTCGTCGTGAACTCGGGCGCGTGGTCGTTATGATCGTGCACGGTAATGATGACGGTGGCGTAGTTGCGCTTCGCCGGCGTGCCCTGATCCTTCACAATCACTATCAGCACGTGCTCGGCGAGCGTTTCCCGATCGAGCCGGTGCGCCATCACGATGCTCCCGGTGACGGAGTCCACCCGGAACAGCTTCAGCGATACCGGATCCCTCGCCGCGTGCAAGCTGTAGAACAGCTTCTTGTCCTCGTCCTCGTCCGTCGCGTGCAGCTGCAGCACCTCCATGCCCTCCTCGATGTTCTCCGAAATGTCCACCCGGTACACCGACTCGGTAAACTCGGGCCGGTGGTCGTTGATGTCGATCACCGACACGTACAGCTGCGTGTACACCATGTGCACCCCGTCCGAGATGCTGATCGTGATGTTGTACTCGCGCTGCCGCTCCCAGTCCAGATACTTCGCCAGCAGCACGTTCCCATTGTCCCGCCCGATGTAGAACTCGTGCCGCTCGTCGCCGCCCACGATGTCGTACCAGACCTGCTCGCCGTCGGCGTCGGACGCCTGGATCAGCGTCACCAGGTAGCCGGGCGCATCGCTCTCCGTCACCTCCACGTGCTGGTCGCCCGTCTTCACCACCGGTGCGTTCTCCGACTCGAGCGGCACACCGACGACGGCCACGACGACGCGCGCCTGCTGGGAGCGCTTCGGCACGCCGTGGTCCTCCGCCCGCACCAGCAGATCGTACTCGGTGTCGATCTCGAACGTGCGGGCCGCGTAGATCACGCCCGTGTCCGGATCGATGCGGAACTTTTTCGCCTTCCCGCGGCCCGGCTTGATCGAGTACGTGACGCGACCGTTTTCGCCGATATCCTGATCCGTCGCCAGTACCTGCATGGGACCGAAAGATAATGAAAAGGCGCATTATTGAGCGGGTTGGGAATGGTTGAAAGCGGTTGTGCTGCAGGGGAAAATCAAAGCACAAACGCATAAGCATTACATTAATAAAGGCTTCATTTACGCTAGCTAGACTACTTTCTAAAAATAGCTACGTTAACGTGGTTCATTAACTTTTGAGGCACAGAATTGTGCCATTTCCCTTTGATGTTGTCATACCACTCTGCTCTGGCAAACGATGGACGCCCCTTGTCTCGGCACTTTAGCATGAAACCCGTCGAGTAGAAGCAAATTGCGCTTCTAAATTGATACATTCTCTTTCATATCCTGTTTGTTTTTGCGCCAGTCAATTCGCATACAAGATGCCACCCTTGGGAGCGGGGTTAGCCTGTGTCGCTGACACCATATCGGAAAGCGTATTCCATTCGCAAACAAATAGCAAACATTTCAGCGTAATAGAATTTATCCCACACTCGCACTACTCGCCGGGTCGCTTGTTCAACTCGAGTCAATTTCTCCCGCCCCTTTTTCCATTCTGCCATCTCAATATGCTCGCGGTAGGAGAAAACAACGACGAAACAATATATCGTGCCCGTGCGAAGATTTAACACCCAGCGTGTGCATGTTTGTGCATAGGAAAAGAGGGTTTTTTTGTGTCGCCGTTGTCTAGCTCGGTTGGTACAATCTTACTCTACACTCTACACTGTTTTGGGTACATATATGCATGCATGGATCCAATCTGCTGACGACGTACATAGGGGAAAGCGGGGCAATATGGTCATCTGAAGCAGTTTAATGAATATTCTTTTGAAATTCCCACAAACCATGATCGTTCTTACATTGATTACATGATCCCCACTAATCTATGGTTTAAAATTGGTACATAACCTGAAAACTGGGGAAATATGGACCACAACAACAGCGCTTGGGTAATGGTCAAAGTTTTTGCGCACGTTTCATGAAATGAGGACCAGCCCGATTCCGTTTTCGGAATCAATTCCAGAGCTGGTTTCGATTCGAGAGTCGTTTTTGGAGCCGATCCTGGAGTCGACTATGGGGTCGATTTCGGAGCCAATTCCGTAGTCAACTCCGGAATCGATGCCGCGATCGGAATCGGGTCCGTAATCAGAATCGACTCCGGACCTGAGAATCGCAATTTGTTTCGGTAACGGAATCAGAATTGACTCCAGAATTGGAATTAGCTCCGGAAGGAGAATCAATTCTTTAATTGAAACAAGAAGTTTCAGAAGCAAAATCAGTCCGGAAATCTCCATGAGAATGAATCGTTGAAAAGTGAATTTTGATTATTTGCGGCCATCGTAGCATACGTAGCATCTTTGGACCCAAACGTCTATCCTTCATCAAATTCTTCATCTCCATCCCGAAACCGACTCCATTTCGAAGCCGATTCTGATTTCGGAGTCAATTTCAATTCCAGAGCCGATTTTGATTCCGAATCCGATTCCGGAACCAATTCCGGTACCGATTCCAATTCCGGAGCCGATTCCAATTCCAGAGCCGATTCCAATTCCGGAGCCGATTCCAATTCCGGGGGCGATTCTGGAACCAATTCCGGAACCAATTTCCGATTCCTATTATCCAGAATCGATTCCAGAAAACTTTGGAGCTAGCCGGAATTGATTCCGATAAAAACTTTTTTTTTTTTTTTATTCAGGAGTAACGGTCCAAAAAGGCCGTATTGCTTAGATAAAACTTATTTATATTTTTATAATTTTTGTAATTTTTTAATTACGGATCATAACACTTACATGGTGTTCATAGAACACTCCAATGAATACATTTTGAACCTTGGAATTTAAATGGTTTTCCAAGTCACTTTCAAATATAAACTTTGTTATTCACTGCTTGGAAGATGTTAATCCACAATAATCTGATATTTCATTTCCATCCCAATTTTCCATTTCTTCAGCATGATTTTCAACAAGACTAAAGCTGGATTGAGATTGATAGTTCTTTGTTATGTGTTGAAAATCATGAGTTGAAACTGAAATTTCATGTTGAAGCAAATGCACAATTTGACAGCTGTTGAAAAACATTCTTGGATGCGGTGAATAATTGTGCACACATTCGAAAGTGACTTGGAAATCCCTTGTAAGCTTGCTGTGAAATAATGCTTAACTAAAGGGTGCTCATTTTGCCCCGTTTACCCCTATACTGCCCGGATGGAGTGTGGATAACGAACCAGCCCCGGCTAGTCATTCGTCATCACCGTCGTTACCGGGGCACGATACACTCATATCCCGGGGAGTTGTGTGGAGAGCGTCCTGACATTCGACGCCTTTTCTCCAGGATTGAGTTGACTTTGCTTCTATCATCTTCTTCCTTTACCCACCATTCGGAGTACACCAGTAATATGCTATTTGCGCGTGTTTATATCGTACTTCCCTTTCCGAAGGGTACAGAACATCTTTCAAAACTGACTACAAGTGTCGCAGCACAGAGAGACAGATGGAAAGAGAGAAAAAAAGACGGAAAACTTCCTCAACACGACCAACACGACACGGAGAGACAAGGCATTTTCCTTTTATAGCTTTTGTATGCGCCGCTCAAATACGTTCCTCCGCACGTTCCCCTGCTAGAACGCGGTCGTTTCGGGCGTAACATATTCTTCCGGCACTCTCTCCGGCGCGTTTGCAGAAGGTCCTGGAAGGGAGAGAACGTACTTAAGGGGGTTTCTTGCGTGTTTTTTTTTGTTATTTCCTGTTGGTTGGTGATTCTTCACAGCGCCCGGTGAACGTGTGCGAACCTTAAAGGCTTTTTCGGTGAAATGTCACCCTGCCCACGATTCCCGCGACACTTTGCGCCACATCATCGGACGAACATAAAATCATAAGTGACATCATTTCACTGGGATGGGTTCGGGGTTGGTACGAATGTGTAATGGAACACTCTGCACACGTCCCGGGGATCAGCACCGGGGTGTGCTTTCCGCCGGGGGTGCTATGCATATTGTGCCACCGCCCTCACGTCGCGTGGTAAGCGGTGCGGATTCAAAAAAGAGGGGGAAATTGCATACTTCATTCTACACTCGTTTGCCAAACGGCTTGAGCCACACCGACGGACGGACACGGGGGACTACTGGGACCTGGGGCTTTTCAATTCCGGCACTTGTGAGCTTCGGGAATGGGATACTTTTCAAATATTGTCTTATTTATATGGTAAGCTTTTTATTTGCGACAATTGAATCCATCTACTTTGCCACCTTTGGAATCATGTGAGAACAAAAACCGCCCGAAGTCGACAGACTTTGAGACCCCTTTATCGCTATGCATCGAATTTTTTTTCCCACAGCCAATGCATTTTGAGCAGCCTCTGCACCTGGCGAGCGGTGTTGTATTCGCGCAATTCCGATTTATTGTCCTCGTAAAGTTGTCGTACTTGAAATTGTTTTCCCAATTGGATTTTATACAGAGAGAGAGAGAGAGCACGAATATAAAAGCAACATTAGCGAAAATGGCAACTTGACCCACATTGCAGTATTTTATGCTGGGTGGAGAATGAGTGGGTTCTTACTAAGGTGTGATCAGTAGCGGGTTTCCTTTTATCTGAGAATATGGCAATCTCCAAGCCTTTTCTTTTCGTTTGTTATGACTAATTTTATCCACTTAAATAAACTTTAAAGAATAATCCGTTTGATGGAAAATGGATAATTCAATGAAAACATTCGTACTATCTGTGAATATTGGTACTGTAGTGTGAATATTGGCATTCGCTAACATAACCTAGGCGAAAACTTTTACCATTTTTAATGCTGTAAATAAGGGTTAAGTCTTTTTGGGAGAGTTATTTTTTCTGCTTCTAGGAACCATGCCGCTTACCCTTATTAGACTCAGCATAGCGTTTCCATGTTTATTGCATTTGTAAAGGATTTACGCTTATGGTAATTTGGCCTTTTCTGGAAGGGTCACGCAGTGACAGTTAAAAAGAGTTTATTTACTACATAAAAGCACGACCTTTTCCGCGAACACATCAGCCCCGGAGTCCCGGAGTCAGGATGAGGCTGAATAAAGCTTTTCAATCTAAGCTTCTTTTCAAAAATGTGTTTCAAACAGGCGGCACACACGGAGGGGGGGGGGGTACGGATGAAAAGCAGTCCCCCTCCTTACGACAAGCTCCGTATTTTCTTTACAAAGCTACCTTGCATAGCCGAAAAATGCTTTAAAGACTATATGCTATGCGCCTTCAAAAATACGGGAGCTCTTAGCTTAAAAGTCAACGAGATGCTCGCTCAAGGATGCATGATGCGTCGTACTACCCCCTGTAGTAGTGCGTGTAGGAGGTGTGTCCACAAAAAAAAACATTAAGAAGAAAAAACCTTTCAACATTTCCTTGTACATCCTTCCAGTTTTTGTTGCTGCCCACCGAGCAGCAACTGCTGACCGCGTTTGGACAGCCGGCGGGAGCATGTCATTTTTCATGCATAATTTATTGGTCCTTTCCGTGCCAAATCCTCATTTTGATTGACACTGATGAAGGCGACACACGTAGCGGTAGGAAGGGAGAAAAAAAAAGCAAGAGGGAACCCAAATTTTCAAGCCGGACCCTTCGGTGAAGGCAAAAAAGGGAAGGGCACACAACAGTATGCGCATTGAATGGAATAAAAATGAAAAGTTAACTTAGGTTAGGTAAGGTTTATTCGATTTAGCTTTAGCCGTGTCTTCTTCCTTTTTTATCGGTACAGAAACAGTCCATCCTAGGGATTAACATTTCTTTTCGGGGTGGCCTTAGAGGCAAGATTGACGTGGGGCAAACTTATGCGCACCAAACAAAAAAAAACGGTGCCACATTTGTCAGCGGTGAGCTCTGTACTGCCCCAGCAGTTGGGTAAATATTTAAGGATCAGGGACAAATGCTTAAAGCCCGATCGAGGATTTTGCGTAGTGTAAATTCGGTTATGATAACGGTGGATTTAAACAGGCCAGTTTTCTCTAACAGAAATTTAAAGTCTATTTCAATAAACTCCACTTACATACAAACTCAACCTTGATTTGTGGCGTACGTCACACGACTTACATCACGAAAAACCATTTCGAGCAGAACTTGTGCAGGTAATTACGGTGTGATAATAAAGCAAGCACATTTATAATGACTGAATGAACGGCCATTAGTCGCTAGTCGCTGAATGGCACCCTAATTAAGGTCTTCGGCAGAACACCAGGCACCAAGCACCCACTCAAATGCGCTGCTCCTGCCTGTATGTGCAGCACACACACATGTGCCAAGGAAAAGGAAGAGTAAAGCCACGCAAAACGCAAGCAAAAATGCCGCATAAACAACGTAGACACAAATCCCATTCGCGTACTTTCTCGCTTCGCTGGATTTAAGACACGCGAGCAAAGAATCGACATAATTGAATTAATCAGCAGCCTTTTTGAGACACACTCGTACGGTAAGGACGCGCAAGGTATACCGACGCAGGCATGTTCTATCCATACGCGCAACCGGTCGAGTGTGTGTGTGTGAGTGTTGCTGTCTTTATACATCGTTCGAGAGATTGAATAATGAATAAATTGACTTATTGTCAGACGGAGACGCACAAACCCGGCGCTGTTTGTTTCAGCATCGCGAAAGATAAAGTGAATTAAATAGTTGTGCTTGAGTGTTGGTAGGAGTCGCTCGGTTGTACCTAACGCTGTCTAGAATGGTTTTCCACGAAGGATAGGGATGTTCAGATAAATAGGAAAATACGGGTTAACGCGAACGGCTGCCATGGAAAAACGGGGGGGAAATTGCATTTGAGTTTACAAATTCCGCGAATCGAATTCAGTTTTTGATGTAAATGTTTGAATCTCATTAAAGGGTAGCATTATGGTGGCAATTGAAAACGTCATCTAATAGAATGTTTCAATCGATGTGGAAAAACAATCTCTATTTTATGCAAAAACCTTTATGGTTTGAGAATTTCATATGCCCATTGGATTTTTTTTTTCAATTTAAATAAAATATATTTATATATATTTGTCGCATGTCCACTGAAATTCGCGATCCTTTCTGTCTCAAGTCCCTTTATTGCTGGGTCCGTTCCGTACTGGAATATGCCTGCATCATCTGGTGTCCTGTCCAAAAATCTCTGCTCCAAAGGATTGAGAGGATCCAGAGACGTTTTACGAGGATTGTATTTCGTAGGTAGCTGGGTCATCACTCTATTCCGTTTGCTTCGTATGACGATAGATGCACTCTATTAGGCCTTGCCAAGTTGGAGCACCGCCTCTCGGTCGCTCAGGCTTCTTTCGTTGCTGGCATATTGCTTAATACGATTGATACTCCTTCCCTTCTGTCGCGCTTACATTTGTATGCACCTTGTCGCACCTTACGTTATCGTTTTTGTCTCCAGTTACCTATATGTCGTACACGTTTTGCTCGCAATGAGCCTTTTGTAAGAGCTATGTCGTCTTTTAATAGTACTTGAGATCTGTTCGATTTCAACATACACTGGTGGACATAAAAATAGGAAAAAAAAATTGTGTGTTTTTTTTTTGCGTGCACTAGGTGTGTCATCGCCAACAGTTCGAGGCGTACTGAATTTGCAATAGTCGAATTATGCCTTTTATACTCTCATTTTTGGTGCGCTACTTATCTGAGTTTTGAGTGCCGGCAGCGTTTTGCGGCAGTATAAAAGGAGAGCCAAATCGTGTTGAGCTTCATTCTTCCATCAGTGGTCAAGGTGAAAGGTTGCTGTTGAAAAATTCCACAAAATCATCATGGGTCGCGGAAAGCACTGCACACCAGAGGAGCGAAAACACATTCAGGGGCTTTATCGTGAGAACGTGCCAATCAAGACAATCTGTAAGGCGTTCGGCCGTTCACGGACGTTTGTGGACAACGCCATTCGTAGCGAGGCTACGGGTAAATCGACAGGTCGTCCGCGAAAAACAACGGCCGACGTTGACGCGCAGATTGTTGAGATAATCAAGGCGGATCCTTTCAAAACTTGCGCTCAAATCAAGCAGGAGCTTGGTTTGCAAGTTTCGGCGAAAACGGTGTCTCGCCGTTTACACGCCGCTGGGTTCTGTGCCCGGAGACCGCGGAAGGTTCGTAAGCTGCTGCCGCACCACGTAGAAGCGCGCATTCGGTTTGCCGAAGAACATTTAGCTGCATCCATCTTTTGGTGGAGTAAAATCATTTTTTCGGATGAGTCCAGAATCAATCTGGATGGTTCGGACGGCATTAAATACGTCTGGCGCCTTCCTAATCAGGCGTATCATCCGAAAAATACGATAAAAACCCGAAGTCACGGAGGCGGCCACGTAATGGTGTGGGGTTGCTTCTCCTGGCACGGCCCGGGTCCTTTGTTCCGTATCAACGGGACACTGAACTCGGAAGGGTATAGAAAAATACTTAGTCGTAAGATGTTGCCATACGCCCGACAAAAATTCGGAGACGAAGAGCATTACATCTTTCAGCATGATAACGACTCTAAGCACACATCGCGAACAGTTAAATGTTATTTGGCAAACCAGGATGTGCAAGTTCTACCGTGGCCTGCGTTGAGTCCTGACCTAAACCCAATTGAAAATCTGTGGTCAACTCTCAAGCGTCAGCTTAAGAACCAGCCTGCACGTTCAGCCGATGATCTATGGACACGCTGCGAGGTTATGTGGGAAAACATACCCGAAAGCGAATGCCGTAAGCTCATCGAAGATATGGCCAAACGCTGTCAGGAAGTGATAGCGAATAACGGTCATCACATTGACCGTTAGAATGTGTTTTCGCTCTGTGGAACACCGCAACACCTCCTCCCAACAACCACTTAAACAGTCCTTTTCAGGGCTACCAATATTTCTGACAAGAACTATGTCTTTCGGTCACAGAAAAAAGTTCCTATTTTTATGTCCACCAGTGTACCCTATCCTGTCTACCGATCCCGTCTTCGCTCCTTTTCCGTACCATAAACTCCTTCCACCTCTCTTCCGGCCTCTTCTTACTCCCGAATAACTGTACACAGTCAGTAATCACTATTGCTGTAACCCAACGTGGCCGAGCAATTAATTGAAATAAATAAATAAATAAATAAATAAATAAATAAATAAATGTAGTCAAAGTATGTTATGTAAATTTGTCAAAGTATCTAAACCCAAGTGCCTGTGTAATTGGATGCAGTGAGGACTCAGTTGCAATATCCAGGATACAACATATTCTTCGATTCGGTGATTCGGCAAAAAAGACAAAAAACAAGCACAAAATTACCTGTCGTCATAATAGTACTCGCATACATGGTGGTACCCCTATGGCTACCAAAACAACAGCATGCGCTGTACTTATTCACTGTGTTGTTGTAGCGATTAATTTCATCAGGTAAACACACAGCGCGTGGATTACACTGTACTTACAATACGCGCTCCAGCAAACGATGACTCACGCGAAAGGTTAAACGATCGAATTCACGCGGCCAAACAACACAATATTGTAAGCATAAACTAAAGCCAACAATGTCCCACCCGTTTGCAACACGAGGGACTGTGAGTAGTTGAGCATGAATGCGTATCATGTTACATGTTTTTACGCTGTCGCTGGAAGGATTGCAGCCAAATCGGAACCAAACCGGCCAGCCAAACAATGACTGCCGAGCGTATTATAATGATGAAGGGTGAATTGGGCGCGCTATGCTAGCTCCACGGCTCACCATCACCACCGACACCGACGTCTAAACCATACCGTCAGCAAAACGGTGACAGTGACTGACCGTTCCGTCGGACGCCATCGGGCGCAGGAGCGATGTCGAAAGGGCGCGGGGTCAAATCAGTCAACCGTAAATCTGTCATAGAAATAAATGTCAACGCAGCAACAATGCAGCACTCTCGGTTGGTGATAGAAGCGGTACGAATTGGCGTGTGTGTGTGTGTTTGTGTGTGTTGCGACATGGCTGCGCAATGTCATCTGAACCTTGTGCTGGTGTGCTGTGCCTTTCCCCTAACGTCCGACCGATTGAATATAAATGTTTAATCGATGCAGATTTGACGCCCGTAATTTGAGTATGGCTGCGTTAATTGGAAGTGATTAAAGAGAGAGAGAGAGAGAGAGAGAGAGAGAGAGAGAGAGAGAGAGAGAGAGATAGTGGGGTGTTGGATGCTTCAGTGGTGGTTTTGATTAGGGGCTGTGTAGTTGCTATTGTATGTCTTTTTTTTTATTTTTCAACTGGAAGCCATACTGACAGTCACGCTTCTATGTCAAGCTGAGGGCTCCGTGTGATGACACTGCATCGCGTGACACGTGTGATGTCTGTGAGTGTGTGTGTCCAATCAAAATGGCACATAAATAATAAAAAAACAATCGGCTTCATATTTCGGTGTCTCGAGCGAGCCAATATGGTGGTCGTGCTTGCTTGCTGTGGTCGTCGAAGAAGATCGATCGGTGGTACGGAAGGGGAGCGCTGTCAATCATAGAAAATGTAACGAACAATTTCTGCAGACTGAACGTCACACAAATGGGGAAATTAATTTGCTTCCATCCCCGACGTTTGTTTGACAGGTGGGCTCCAGAGTGGGAAGTAATTTCACACTACGCCAGAAACGTTTTGTATCACCGGCCAGTGCGCGGTGCACTTGATTTGCTGGATTAATTTCACAAACAATGGCTTTGTCGCGCTGATTCAACATTGCTGCACTCGGATAAGGTTAGAATTAATGGGAAAATATAACGATTTTGCTTTCCCTTCCCGAAAACTATGTACCAAGTAATTTACTCAAGTATTCCGAGCAGGAAGACCTACGAGTTGGACCGTAACATTCGATCCTTGTACGATAAACCTTGCCACAGAAAAACCCACAAGAATCCACACAAAGTCCGCTAAACCACAGGTCGGTTTGTAATCGGTATTTTAGGTAAGGATTCCAAACGCATTTTCCGAACCATACACCACATCGATTGTCAGTGTGTTTCCGATGGCAAAGTAACAGAATAAAAAACCTCCCTTCAAATGCAGTGCGCACTACTACGAAAAACCAATCAAGCACGACCGATGGAAAGTCATCAGTGTACGCGGAAGAACTAGGGCGCACAGGAATGTCCAAGCATTGGGCGGTGTACATTGCAAAGGACACCTGCCCAACAATTTCTTAAGTCGCCCCAGTGTCCCTCACTACGGTGCGTGTGGGTGTGTGTGATTTGTGATACGATATACATGCACTTTACCGACCGTAACCGGATCCTTGAGTTGCTCATGTCTTCTTGTGGTCGTGTGGACGTCGTTACCGTCCACTGGAAGTCGTGCGTTACCGTGCGTCCCGCTCTAAAAACCTCGCTACCATCGCAACCTCGTTGCAAAGGGTCCTCATGGAAGGGGACATCACACACACACACACACACACACACACACACACACACACACACACATACGATAATAACGTTCCGGACGGGGGATGCGGGAAATAGTTTGCTAGGAAAGCTAAGCTGACACTGATGGGATATAAAATTTGTGTTGATCATCGCTTTTTGCGGCGATGGAAGCCAATTCGGTTCCAGTTTGCTTGTGCTGTTCGAAGCTGTGGTGACGAAGCACTGCCAACGCAAGTTGCCGGCAGGCAGGCCACCGGCAGGTTTTTCGATATCGAAACCAAGCAAGCAGGGACAAAAATGAGTCACATATCTTGAGGTAATTCTACGGTCGGAAGCAGCTTATCATGAAGTACAACTGACTCTTCTTAGCAAATTTCATGCTACGATTACTTCTCTCATTGGAGTGGAAGAGAACATTCACTGACATAGAAGAAGGAAATAAGATACAACCAAAACAAGGACATCACAATCTCCGTTTGCCGCCTGTTGGATGCAGGCAGTTTTGGGAAATAATTTAGTCTTCTTATGAGCGGCATCGTTTAATCGAATCAGGTCGCAAACGCGGCAGCTCAAAAAGTTTTTGAGGCAGCTTTCGCAACCGATGGCTCCGACACTTCCGAGGTTAGTATAAGAGCTGCGCGGCACATTGTGCACGATGATATCGTTCATTAGTTGCTCGTCCGGGGGCACCTCGGCAGTGGCACCCAAGTGCACCCCAAAAACTTCCGAACCGCACTATCGCGTGGCAGCGGCGGCAAGTTTATGGCAATTATTGGCACGAGCGCACGTACGTTTCTTCATAAATGCTGAGAACAGCAGATATGAGAACGTCTCTTTTTCCACAATTTCCACAACCATAGTGTTGTGTCAGCAGTTTGGTCCTTGTTGGTAAACAACATTTACGACAGCGTGGTGCTTTCCTGTGGACTCTTCTGCGCGGTAACCTGATATATTTATAAGCACGACATAATAACAGGTGTAACGAGGTTCTTCATTGCCAGGGTATTGCTGATGGGGCGTCGTAACAACTAATCATTGCTCCACCTCCCCCCCCCATGAAAGTGTGATAAAAATATACGAAATGGTTTAATTTATTTCGAAGATCGGTTCATCTCTTTTTCTCGTCGGATGCATGTCGATTCGATTGGATGAGAAGCTTGGAAGATACTTCCGGTGAAAAACATCTAATTAATTCATCCAGAGATGGAGCAGTATTGCATAAACAAATAAATAAGCAACGACAGTAAAAAATACACATATAGATCATACGAGTATCGATTTTTTACCAATAAAGCAAACGTGAAACAAACAGCATTTACATTGAAATATTCACCTAAAAAGTAAAAGTTTTACAATAACAAACAGCTTAACAAGCAAATTGCATACTTTTAAGAGTATTCTAATAAAATGCACATGAGCTTGGGCAAAAGTTTGCCATAAAAATGCCATAAAAAGATGTTTTCGATTGAACATTAAAGGACAGTTGAAGCAAAGAAGCTAATAAAAAGTAATCTCTACAATAAGCTCAACAATGCGAAATAAATTGCTCTATAAACTTTACCCTACATGAAGCATTTGTAAAACGAAAATAATATGAATTTGATTTTGGTATTAATCTGACTGTTTAAAAAGCTTTCATAAATAAATAAATAAATAAGTAAATAAATAAATAAACCCAATAACAGGTAGAAAATGCATACAACAGAAGCGACAGTATAAAACATCCAAATTAAACCAGCAAACAATTAAAGACGCCGAGAAAGGAGAGAGACAAAGAGAAGAGAAACAATGTTCGCCATCATTACCCGAAAGATGACTTGCAGGTCGTTGAAGTTTTTCTCCGGAAACGATTCCCACGTGGCCGCATCGTCCAGCCCGACGTCCGGATCGGACAGCATCGGTTCGGTCAGTTCCAGCTCCGGCGGTTCGTAGCCACTGCTAGCGTAATCATTCTGCGTGTGTGTGTGAGATAGGCGAAAGCGCGCGTGCGGTACCGTGATGTGGGTTTGGCGAAAATCGCAGCCCCGATTTTGTGCAATTTCGTTACGAGCGGTGTCGTTTTGAGTTGTGTAGGATATATTATTGAATAAGCGCCATACGATTCACCAGCGTGAAACAGGAATACGATTTCGAAGCGAAGAGGAATGCATATTTTGTGGTTTGGTGTCGATGTGTTGGCACCGATACAAACACACACACACACAGAGTGTTGTAGCAGCCGCCAGCGGCCAGATGTTGATGTTGTTGTACCGGAGGTGGTCGTGGTTTTGTGTCACGAAAATCACGTGTGTCGAAGGGGGAAAAAAGATCATAATACAGAGAGATAGTGTGTTAAGAGATTTGTGTAGTTCATGTATCATTTGAAAGAAACAACATATTGCTAAACAGTAATTTCCCAGCCAGACTGTGAATCATCGTGCAGTGAGAACCGAGCAAGTGGTACATTGAATGATTTAAAAATGATTGCACTATGCATTCGAGATGTTGTAATAAAATTAAAACGATGCACAATAAGACAAGATATGCATAAGATGTGTGGGAGCAAAAGTAATGAAACAGTGATGAATGTTATGGTCATGAATAACTTGAAATTCCTGAAAATTCTCTTAAAAATATATAGATGCTGAATGGTTTATAGCAAGAGCGCCTAAAAGCATGCAATTTTTTATTCAATCGTGAATCTACATGAGCTGATAAAGAGTGATGTTTTGATTTGCGCAGAATAATGTTTCAAATTCTGTATTGGTTTTGCGAACTAGTTGCAATAAACCAAAACCTTGACAAAAATTGTCATATTTTGCACGGAACATACTGTACACATACGGTAAACACTTACACCCTTGTCTACACATAGTTGGTATAACGTATCATACGAGCAAATATCGACATTGATCGCTTCAGCCTAACATCACTTTCCTGTATCGCTTATGTACGCACTGGCGAAGATAAACATCGATCTCTCACACCACACTCAATTGTAAAGTGATTAAAGTGCATTATATCGAAACAAAGATACATACTCTCTCTGTCTATCTCTCTATATCTATCGCTCTCTGTCTTGCTCTCTCTGATTTCAATCCTCTTCAGCGTACCCAGGCCCGGACGGTACCAGTAATTAATTTTCCTCGGAACTACCATCGGCAGCACCAAATTACTGCCACGCACACCTGATGTGCACTCGGTGGTGTGCACTTGAACGCAGAAAAGGCTATCATTAAAACCCATTTTCCGCCGAGCTGTCAGAGAAGCACCATCGTTGTTCGACGGGCGGGATGTGAGGGGTAAAATGACCGAAGAACCGCCGCATAGCAGCACCATGGTCGGCAACTTCACCATCATCATCATCATCATCAGCATCCCTATTATGCACAGATCATAATCATCGTCAAAAAGCAATCGTGATTCGATGCGACCGGACGGCAAGGATGCAGACACACACACACACACACACACACACACACACACACACACACACACACACACACACACACACACACACACACACACACACACACACACACACACACACACACACCACACACACACACACACACACACACACACACACACACACACACACACAGAGCTCGAGATAAATGGACAGGCTGTCAGCAGTGTCATTGTAACCGTGATTATCACCTTCATTGTCATCGGATTGACATCGCATTCCACCGCACCGCCGGGTGAAGAATATGGATAGCAAGATAGCACCGACAACAGCATCTATAACACCACAACAGCAACAAAAAAAAAAAAAACGGACTCAAACGGAACCGTACACATGCAAACCGGCCATCCTGTTACTAGCCTTTCAACGGCATTATCAACATGGTGGAATGCTCGTGAAGGCGGGCAAGAAAAATGGGAATCGATAGTCTTTCTAGCGGTCGTGTGCTTCGGGCGCAGCGCATAAAGCAACCATCGCACACGGCCAGGCAGGTTGACTTCGTCGGAAATGGAAACGACAGTCGTTGTTCTGCCATTCGCTGCTCATTGAGTTGACGTAGTTAAGCCAAACGAACTGGCGATGCCAAGGCAACCTTCATTGTGTGCGGGCTGATAGTTTCGCTAGTAATATTCAAAGTAATCTCCTGCTCGTACCTTTTCCGTGCAAAGTTCTTTAGAATGTACGTGGATGGGAAAAGTCAAAGGGAGAGAGCAATGTACGGGAAAAGGATTAATTTTATGTCAGTTCCAATGGTTTGATGATAGTTTTACAGGCGCATTGTTTTACTTGCACGATCTGAACCATCTGAATAACTGGCATATGTAATAAGAAATGCATACATTCAGGAGGTTATGTAGTGTATTGTACATTTTTCATTAATGAGAAGCGCCTAAAAGTATACTAATTGTCTCTTCTACCTTTTTGTAGGAAGTTGACATCGAATTTAGTTTTTAATTTTACCTTGAATGTAAGGAAACAACCCATGCTTGTCTTTTTAATGGATTATGGTACATAAAGTACTCGTTTTTATGAATTATGTTGGTACCGAATAAAAAAAACCTTTCGAATTTAATAAACCTTAAAAAATAAGTAGCCGATCCACTGCATACATTCAGGCGCAATGGATCGCTCGTTTGCGTGTAATGTATAAGCTTTCATCTAAGATTTATGATGAATGATGAATAAAAGCAATCAAAGTATCGCTTGTAACATGTTGATACTATCGAAACATACGTTCATTATGAGTTTTTTCAGCCAAAAGTGCTTAGTGTAGTAATCAATCGTACTCTCTAGCGCCAGGGTGATTGCACGCAATGAGGTAATTAGTAAAGATAAATAGAAAAACAAAACTGATGTTCCTGAAAGTCATCCAATATCTCATGCTCCTTGACAATGGCGTTGATTTACTATCAGGAACAACCCCACAATCATGTCTAGAACCTCACTTCCCCGAAGCAGTTCCCCGGTAGCTTTCGCATGTAACTGGTATTATGTGTGTAAATCAATTTCATCAACCCATCACACTATCCATCTAGATAGCTGCAGTGAGTTAAACGTGATTCCGGGAAAGGTTAAAAGAAATAGGCGTTTTTCTTGCGGTGAGTAAATTTAGAATTTTCCAACGCATAATTGATGTCTGAATAATGGAACGTGCTGCGGACCATCTATCCATCAAAGAGAAATTCCTAGCTTGAACCGCATAAACGATCAGTAGCTTTGATCTAAGGGAGAGAAAAATCCCGTACCACCAACACAAAACCATGCTTCATTATCCCACGTTAAGTCACTACACATGCCGGCTTGTAAAAACATGCTGTCAAATGAGGTGTACACCGGCAGCTTCACAGCGCACACCCTTTACCACACATAGTGATCTCCGTGACCGCTGGATGAGGCGTGTATGTATGCCTTCATTCCTACGCAGTTTGCGGCCAGGTAAGTCGCATACATTATGCAAAACTGATGCCTTCTCTCCGACGCTCTCCCAGCAGCATTGTTACCTTTCATCCCGTGTGCGTTTAGTTTGGGCCCATTCCCATCGTGGAACGGAAAATTCCGAAACCAAAGCAGACAGTCAAAATGAAAGCGGCAAACGGCTGGAAAAGAAAATATATTGCCCACGGGAAAATGTGGCAAACATCACACACACACACACACACACACACACACACACACACACACACACACACACACACACACACACACACACACACACACACACACACACACACACACACACACACACTCACACACACACACACACACACACACACACACACACACACACACACACACACACATTTATACGCACACATTAAGACATGTGGGCGGGCTGGCTTCGTGTAGGCAGTTTTGCATAATTTAGCAGCATTTTGTAATTAACGAGCGAAAGAGCGCACCAGAAAAATTGAAGTCGAGTCCTGAGCGAGCGTTCGTTTGCCAGCAAAATTGTGAGCAGGAGCACAATTATGTTTGGTTGATTTATTTTCATCATGCGTTGAATAACAAAGAGAAAAGAATGAGGGAGAGAGAGAGAATTAGAGAGAAAGAGAGAGAGAGAGAAAGAGAGAGAGAGAGAGAGAAAGAGAGCAAAACAATGTGGGCAAAGGCTGAAACAGGAATATTTACCCCGAAACGCAAACGGAAGCAAACTCTTTCGTTCGTATCGAAACGCCTTGCTTAGGAGAAGTTGCTTTTCTACGAAGGAGAAGCTTTCTAAAATAAACCAGCCACCGGGCGGACAAGGGTTGCGCACTGCTGGATTTATTTTAAGACGGGCTTTCGGGTGGTTTGCGTAATAAAAAGGAACCAAAACCCCCACCAACAACGGGTTGGGGGTGTTGTTTGTGTTGTTTGTTTTAGTTTGTGATTAAATTGAAGGGCCCGAAGTGCTTCCGTAAGAAGGCGGCAAACGGTTTTTGAGCAAACACTGCCATGATACTTGCTTTAAAGGAAACGTTTCTGCACAGCTTCAGCTGCAGTACTTTAATTACTTCCGCTTCAATGGGAAATGGAAACCAAGAGCAAAAAAAAAGGGACACATGAAAGGCCAGCACATGAACGTACATTCCACTAGCAAATGTCAAGTGTGTCCTGGCAGGATGCGACGATCCGTAAAATGACTTCTCTTATCATAATTACTATTATCGCCCGCCACCACAACCAATATCCGGACGCATCAATCTTTTCGATTCGACCAGCGGCAGTGGAGACGCCTGGTGGCTCACTACAAAGACGAGAAAAAAAAAACGCACACAGACAAACAAGAGGACAAAAAAACATCGACCACAACTGAAGCCCCGAACCCGGCTCGTGTTTTGTTGGTTTGTCGGTGTGGAAAAGTTTTCCCTTTGCTGTGCTAATTGAAATTCAACTGCTGCTGTAGCTCGGGACGGGACGGGACGGAACGAAACGGCGCACGGCGCCGCCAGTGCGAGCAAAGAGGCACCCGCTTTATCATTCAATTAATCAAACCGAAAGAGTTTTATTCGTACGGCCCCCGTGTTACGGGTTCGGCCACTTCATCTTCTTCACACTGCCGCTGACGAGGCTGTTATCTGGGACAGTGGGCGAACTAAACTACGGCCCACGTGCCGCACCATACCCCGAGTGGCAAATGAATAAAAATGTCACCATTCGGTGTGTGGCGGTGATGGAAAACGAAGAAGAGAGAAGAAAAAAACAGCATACACACACACACAAACGTTCGCCGAGTGGAGCAACATCAATAACATCAAACGACAAATCATTTGCGCGCGTGTAAGAGCTGATGTTTTATCCCTAGTGCTTCTTCTATGTTGCTCCCGGCTTGTTATACATCAGTTTTATTCAGCTCATTACTTAATGCGTACCCCAAATGAGGATCGAGGCACGCTTGTGGCGCTGTGTGCGCAGCGGCAGTGGAATTAATTACCCGTAGTTGATTGAATTATTCATCACGCAGGGGCATTCGGGGCAGGAATGTGTGCGTCGGCGGTACCCTGAAACTCGGCGGTTTGTAGGCCTTCGCAAGAGCATGGGTAGGGAAAGGACTTCCGTCCACTCCACTCGCAGCATTATTGATAATGGATCAGAATTTTAATTTGCGACTTTAAAAAAAAAATAAATAAACAAAATGCAAGGCTCTAAGGGATTTCAGCCGAATCGGGTCTTATCATCTTTTCTCCTCATATCTCCTCATCATTTTCAAATTTAAATTCAAAAATATTTGCAATGTTGCTGCTTTGACAAGCCTATTTCCAGAGGAAAGTATTCACATTTACTCAATAAAAACATACAATACGTGTTAGCGGCAATTATTGTACAAAAAGGATAGACTTTAAGTGCCTTCCTAGTAATTTTCAGTAAGCCAACTCTCAACCAATCACTTCATGTTTAAAATCGATTGATCGTTGCAATTTAAATCTTGATATTGATTTAATGCTTGACACAACATACACGAAAGCCAGCTAAACTTCAAAGCATGGCATTGATTAAAAACCCCTACCAATGTGTCAAAGGTTCATCCAAACAATCGCTAAAATTAAAATGTGGTAATACCTTTTAAGCAACACGGCAAAGCCGTCCCTCCTCAATAAAAAAAGTGTTAGTACCGCGAACATACACATAATCGTATAAAGCATATCTCGTAATCGCAACGAATGATACAACTTTCCACCCGATCACGAACACCGTACGAGCGAAATGTTCCAAACGGACAAAAGTGCATCACGAGCAAACAGCACCGCAACCACCGCAGGGTAAGAGATTGGCTTCATGGTCGGTACAGCCACGGGTCCATGATCAGACAGTGGCCAGCGAGCGCTCTAGAAACCGTAACGATGGTACTGGGTTGTCGCCCATTAGACCCGGATGTTATTATTTTCTGCTAAATGAGATTTTAATGAGTGGTGCAACCGGTGCCGGGTGCCTGTTCTGCGCCCCGGTAATCGTTTGCAAGCCGAACGACGCCATGTCCAGCCGTACCGTTGACCTCGACCTGGGCCAGCCGAGGCGGTCACTAGCCCATGCCACACTGCCCCGAAATATTGAACCACAAATAGCGAATGTTTGGACGTGATTGAAAAATAAAATAAAACCTAACACACAAACCCAAAGCAGCAGCAGCGGTGGTGCCGAATTGTTGTGGAAAATCTGCACACGATAGCACCGGTTCGTCTTTTACGGGTTATTTTCACATAATAACAACAAAAAACACGATTCTGGCCCAACCATGCTCTGTCCAAAAACTTTTGAGTCCCTCTCCCCAAAGCGGAGGGTGCAAAAGTTCAACTGAAACCCAACACCAGACCCACGCCCGGTGGGAAGCCGTTGCCCCTTACATCCGGCGATTTTAGGCCAATTTTCAACTCCTTTCTCCTTCCCTATCCTCCTGCAGAGACGGGGCAGATTTCATTGGGGGGAAATTTTCGGGCTTTGTCCGTCCGCGCGCGCTCGCGCTCTTGAAAAAGGATTAACGCTTTATGAAACTAATCCCAACATTCGCACGAAATGAAAGCAGCTTTGCAATCAAACTGCCTGATGTCGTCTAGAATCGGTGTATGTGTGTGTGGGTGTGTGTGTGTGCATGTGTCGACACATATTCACACGAAAGCTCGAACGGAACCCCCACGAGGGTAGATTTTTATGATCCATCTCGGTTCGCTGCTTGCTTGCTTTTATAGCAAAAAACCCCTCCGCTGCGCCAAAATGTAGGCAAAGCGGTGTTTCGAAAACTCTGGCAAATCCCTACGACCGACCACGTGGCTAAATTATCACGTGGGAAAACTGTTTTAATCGCAACATTTGGTCCACTTTTAGGAGGGGACGGTGGTGGCCTAAATCCTAGCAACTACGAGAAAGAGAGCATTATGAACCTGTGTGGTGTGGGCTTTTCAGTTTGCAGCGTTGGTTTAGCTAAAAGGAGTGTACAAAAAAAAATTTATGGTAACGAAATATTATGCCGCCCTCTCACTGGGATGGATGGGTTGGAGCGGGCTTAATAATACCTCCCCCTCGACCTAGCAGCACCTTGCATGCAGTGCACGTGGCACAAGAAAGCTGCTGGGTGCCTGGGCCGCAGTTCGATGCAGTATGACGGGAACGATTCAAAACGAGCGCTCACACACCCGCACCCGTTGTCAGCATGTCAGGAATGATTAATAGATCCGGGGTCGGCCCGATTACGCGACAACTAGGACATGCAGAGCATACGATGGGAGCTTGGTAATGTGTATTTGGTTTGTGTTAAAATGGGTCCCTCCTCGCGGCAAAGGGTAGGGGAGTGAGCAGTGCGGGAGCGCTTTACGCTTCCCTCACAGTGACTACGGATGTACGGTGGTGTATGCGTGTTGTGAGGTGAGTATGGTATGGATGTATATAAAAATAAAATACACGAAACAAACCAACAATAAAGAACAACCAACATAAAGGGGATGCACTTTCGGGCGATAATTATTTGACAATCCGCTCACTCAAAATTAAACCTTCCGGCACCATCCGCCGGTCCCCTCATTATCGGTGCGGCACAGTGCGGATTGCGAAATAACGATCGCCACAACGGACATGCCGGAACATTCCAACAGGCGGCAAAGGAGGCAGCGGCGAACTTACCTGAAACAGTGGCTGATCGATTTTGGCGTTCGCCGGTATCTGCACCTTGTACATTTTCTGATCGAACTCGGGCGCGTGGTCGTTAACGTCCTCGACCTGCACGACGACGCGCGTCGTCGACGATAGCTGCGGCTCGCCGTTGTCCATCACCAGGACCTGTAATTAAAATGGCATAAAGGGAACGGAGTGGGGAAAAACGAAGAAAAAAAAAAGTTCAACATTAGTGCGACTTGGTCCGTGATAGGGATCTCAGTGGAAAATAATCTGCACCGCTGCGGGAGGGCGGTATGCGCCGGGGTGCACACAGTCCTCACCGTTACGCATAACGGGGCCGTCGCACTGGGAGGCAAATTAATTTTCTACCAAATGATTAATGAGCAGCAAACGCGTAGCAGGAAGTGCACGAAAGGCCACGACCACGTCGACGCGTCCCGAGATTGTCCGCTGCTGGGCGAGGCTTTTGTTGATTGGGATCGGGAAAACAGGGCCCAAAAAACACACACACACACACTATCGACACCTGCAGCGGCCTGTCCAGCTGCTTGACTGATGGCGGATTATTTGCAACAATGTGTGTTCTGCGCGTGCGAGTCGGTCGGGAGCGCTGTCAAAACCCATCAACCACACACGTTGGGGGCCCATGGTTTTTTGGGGCGGCGTGGGGGCATTCAACGTGCCATGAGGTCATTAAAAACGCACTTTGATCAGTAATCTGGTTTACTACCAAGCTGGAAACTAGTGTGAGCCATTTTTTTGAATCAAGCGAAAATTGTGCGTAGAGGCTTGATTTTGTTTGTTGTTGCTAATGATTTGCATTCTATGACGTAAATTGCAATAAACATATCTTTTCCTGGGTTATTTAATGATTTGATTTGTATAAAGGTATCTTTCGCCACATTTTGTAGGTCAAATTGCATACCTTTAGGAGTTTTTTTTATTTAGAAAGCTAACAAAGCGTCATCCTTCAATTACGTTACGCTTAAATGGTGATTCTTTTTTAATTTTTTTTACTTTTTTTGAGGGATTTTGACTATTTCAATAAGGATAGAAACTATAAAAAAACAATATTTGTGTAATTGATCTTACCTCAAGTATATGTTCAGGTTGATTTTCCCGATCCAGCTTTCGCGCGGTGGTAGTTATTAGCCCTGCAAAATATAACAAAAAAGAATTAGCTAAAGCATCTACAGAAAAGTTAAACTATCACAATCGGGGGAGGGCAACAGTTAATCCCTCCACCCCAAAAGTCCCAAAGTCTACAGATACTTTAATAAACCCACCGCCCACTGACGCAACGGAACGATTTAATCCTTTCTCCAAGGAGTGCTTTGAAAGCCAAAACCACCACAGAGCCACCTCACAGTAGTTTGCAGTGGTGCCATGCCAAATCATCATTACGGGTTCACCTTTAATCTTAGCCACCCCAAGGGCAAATACATAATTCAACACACACCGATATGGCCCACCCATACTCGGCGGCAAACCAAAGTAGGTGGGAGCAAGTTTCATTTCCATCGACGTTTGAAATGCAATCCGGTTCGGAAAAGCGTTCCGAACCGTTTGAACGTTCGCTAGGGCGATTCGTTACGCCTGGTGTTTGTGTGTGCTATGTTGTGTGCTTTCCTTCTGAAGTACTTTCCTCGATGGACGTCAACGGACACAACCTTCTTCTCTATGTGAGTATGTGTGTGTGTGTGTGTTTTAGTGTTTTTGCTGGTTTGATTCAAACCATTCGATCAGGTGGGTGTACAATCGCTTTTGCCAGGGCTACTCCTTTTCAAGAGGGAATATGCGGCGAAGGCACAAAAAAAAACAAAACTAAAAGCTTTCCCCCCAGTCAGTAAGTATGGTTGTTTGTGTGAATGAGTGTGTGTGTGTGTGTGCAAAGGTAAGGCTAGAGAGGTTGTCTTCCACTTCAGCTCCAGCTGCTGCTGCAACGAATTGACCAACCGTAACCGATCCAGCTCAACCCGTTCCCTCTTTACACGATGCGAAACGCTTCTTGACGGATATGCGCTCGGTTCGGTGGTCCTTGAAACGATCCACTGGAAGCGTGTCCGGTGCCCGCCTGCCCCTGTGCAAAGCAAGCAAAACCACCGCCTCCCGCCAACAGGGTTGTCAATTACAGTTCGCATCTTCGCACGGTACGTGGCCACGGTGGGTAAAGGTAACGTCTTCATCGATTACGGCGCGTTTTCTATGTCAATGGGCACTGCCAACCCGATCCCCTCCTCATCCAGTACGGGATAAAACCATCACAATCGCGCACGTCGTTAACAGGCCCGCCGGGGCGAAACATAGTCACCGGGCTTTTTCGTATCGATCCATATTTATGGCTCCAATCGATATTGTTCCCGTGTTGACTTTTATGAGAAAATAATTGAATTTTAAAAGTGCATTTTCTGGCGGCTGCTAGCTCAGCAGGGGAGGTTTGCTTGGCGGGTTTTGAAGGTGCTTCTTCGACGCCAGAAGCGTTGAGATTTACGCAATGTCTTTCCCGCTTCCTTCCCGATGACGGTAATTAAAATGTGCAGCTTGCTAGAGCGCTACAGACAATCCCTGCTTACCGCTGGTGCTGTTGATGGCGAAGTTGCCCTCCGGATTGCCGGAGATAATGCGATAGGAAATCTGCTGCAGTGGATCGATATCTCGATCTTCGGCCGCTAGCTGCAGGACCTTCACGTTCGGCGGGCTGCTTTCCGGTACCGAGGGATAGTACACGGCGTCCTCGGTGAGCGGCACGTTATCGTTTTCGTTCTGCACCTCGATGTAAACCTGCAAGAGGGGAGCAGTAGTGGGGGAGGAAAATGGGTTAATAAAGGCGCGGTTAGTTGCAAATAGTTTGCTAACCAGGTTTGTGTTTGTAGCTCCTCACCATTAGGTTCGGAGTGTGGTAAAGCTTACCTGTACGCAAGAGTGCAGCGGAACAACGGCTTGGTCCTGTGCGCAAACCGTCAGCCAGTAGTTCGGCTTCGTTTCCAGATCCAATGAGGCCAGTGTGCGTATCGTTCCTGAGAAAGAGAGGGAGAGTGAAGAAACATTGATGAAGAGATTACCACAAGCTTTAGTGTTTCAAGATCATTTAATTGCTGCATAGGAGGTCGTCAATGGAGCGATTGATTGTATCGTTCAAACTTTATGTTTACCAAGCACATACTCTTTGCCCACTAAGGTCACTGCCACACCAGAAGGTGCAAAGTTATTGAAAATCTATCTATTATTATCAAACGTATTTGTGCGCCTAAAGTTATGCAAAGTGCAGATGGAACATTTTTTTCTTATTCGAATTTAGAGCATTTAATAGCTTGGAATGCCTTTACAAAATTATTCTCCTAAGGTATTTTTATCTCCAAACCAAGTCATCTATTGCAAGTATGCAAACACATTCCTGCTTGAATGTGTATGGGTCGTCGCATTGTCACGTTTTGCTAAGCGCCTATTGGTATGCAAAATGCGCTAATTAATCGTCGCAATTACATATGGGACATTGTACAATAATGTGTTCGCATTCATCAGGCATGCAATCTCACATACTTCCAATGATAAAAATTCACTAAATAAACCACAATACAGCGTTTAGCTGGTAAACTTTGACGCTATAAATTTGAAACCTCTTAACAAAATGCTTTAAAAAAATACATTATAAATCTAAAATCTCTTAACAAAATGGTGAAGAAAAAGGACACGTTATCTTAAAGAGCCACGGCAATTTGTCTTCCCACAAAAAAACGCTGAAGAAAAACCGGCCCTAAAATAAACGCACCATAATTACCATCATCGCTTGCACAAGCATTAAGCGTACACCGCAAATTTCATGCAAAGAAATCATGATCTACGGCTTTACCAACTGAGCCGCCGAGCCTTACATCACACGCCCCCGCTTTATGGTCGCTCATCACTCCCTGCTGACCGCTTTTATGTCCCTTGCCCCAGCTAACCCCCGATTGCCGTTGTAAAATGCTCATTAAATCTCCCTCCCTTCAAGCCTGCCGCGTGCGCGCTGCCGCCCCGGTGGAGAGGAGAAAACTTGGACACATCATAAAAATCGTGGTCGGAAAATTCATCTTCCTAATCATTGTGCGGTCATTCTGTACCAAGACTCAGCGCCGTGGCGGGGCAGAAGAAAGACGGATGATGGGGGAAACAATAGGATGAAAACAGCCACACACACACAAAAAAACAGAAGAAAAAGATTTTCCACTCTGTGCTATGCTTTCATGCTGCCTCATCAGACACCTCGCCGCGACACCAGCTGGCAGGCAGTGGGGCATTCTTCCCGGAATCTGCTAATACCACACGACCCGTAAAGCACACTTTGAGGTTTCGTTCAATGCGCGCACGTCAACCGTACAGAGCACATGGAAATGTTGCGACCGGTCTGGGCAGACGAGACTAGCGAGCAGGAACAAATTCTAGCAACCATAATCTTTTGTTTCCTTGCGAATGTGGTTCTCCTAAGCAGAAGGTTTTTTGGCGATTTTGCTTCATCTTTTTTCCAGTCTCTGTTTCGCGCCCGACTGACCAACTGGAACGGCTGGACAGCTGTGTGGTTACCCTGCGCACAGCACACAGGGTACCGGTTATCATCGGAGCACACTTTGGGCATAAGATGAATGTCATTCCGTGGACAATGATCCTCCACGTCCACAACAAGGGACACCTCGGGGACGCCGGTCAACCATGTACGGGCAACGGGGGATAGTATGTTTTTGGGGGAGGATTAGTGTGATTACAGCGTGCTGAACTTGGGCCAACTTTTCGGTTGTCGTCTCTCTCTCACTCTCTATCTTCCTTCCCATGCTTCGGCCAGACGTGTCCCAGAACGGGTCCGCTTCAGCAGCTGCCAAGACAACGATGATAATGATAATAAGTAAAAGTCGCTGACGGGCTTGCTTCGATCGACGGGGACATTCGGCGAACAATGTGTACGGTGTGTCTCGCCCAGTGGACGGCCAGTCACACAGGATTGGCAGTTTGGAGAAGCGAACGACATTTGTTACGCTCAGCGGAGCGGCGATAATGGTTAAGGAAATACACCAAAACATAACAATGGCTTGTTGGGCGAAAGGCTTCCAAGATGGTTGTTTTTTTTTGTGTATATGATATATACCGACCACCATAAGGAGGTAGCAGTGGAAGCACGAGGAACATCGATAAAATTGGCCACAAACTGATCGACAAAGCGTCTGCAGCCTTGTTGCGAGTGGTGATGCGCTGCACATTGTTTGGAAGATTCTGGGCAAAACCGTTGCTTGGTAGAAGAAAAAAAAGGTACTTCTGAATATACAAAAAATTAAATTCTCCATCTTTATGAAATCCAATAACGTCGGGAGTAAAAAATCGAACGACGAGAAACAGCACGAAAGACTACCCAATACACTAAAAAAAAAGTTGGCTCCAACGCGAACGTCAGTTGATATTGTTACAAAAAATTTGAAGGATGTTGTAACGAGTGAGGGGGAAAAATAAACAACATATTGCATTGCACATCGTGAGAGCAATAAAACGCCTAAATGTAGACAATAGGCACATCAAATGACCATTAAGAATCGATGATGCTTTTATGCTCCTATGCGCCTTTTATTATAAAGGTTTGAAATAATCTTTAAACTACCATTATTAAACTGCACCAATCAACGTTCTATTTCTAGTTTAAATCTTAAAGATCAATTTTCTACAATCGATTATGCTTAGAATGCAATACAATACAATACAATCGAGATGATTAGAATGGTTAAACATTCTGTGGTTTAGTTTTTTAAATCGGCATTCAATTAGGTCCTTTTTTATAATCGATTCATTTGATATTCGATTATTAAAAAACGGATGGTAATTTGGAATGTATTTACAAACTTTTTTTGTCAGACTGCTTATGGACGCGAATAAAATGACTATAAATAAATTATGGTACATTATGGCATTATGGTTCCTCTTAGAAGTCAATACCACAGTTCAGCGGCGAAACATTTTTAGATTTTGGAATGATCAAAAGATTATGCAGATCTTCTAACGCCCATCAAGTTTTCTTCAAACTACAATTGAATATGCAATTGTTTTACTTAGTGCACATTATCCACCCCTTTTGAAGCCATAATATCTACAATTCAATACACACACAGCCCTATTTAAACATTTACAGCATATTGACCAATGGTCGGTGAAACGAATCTCCTGTCCAAATTGGGTTCGGTGTTCTGCCAAAGTTTCTCATTCCATTCCCATTTCGTCCACTGCGAATGGAGTACACTCGCTTACGAAATACACTCGAGAGTTCTTCAAAACATTGATAGCGTCCGATTGCCGACTTCGGAGCTCAAGCATCATTCCCTGAGCTGTCAGGGTGGTCTCGCAAGACTCACCCAACCCAACACCGGCTTGGCAAAACCGGCTGGAATGTGAAACATTTCGAGGCCCCGTTTGCCGATGCAAATGGAATCAATTAAAATAAGGGCAACAGTGCTCTGAAAGTTGCCACAGCGTACAAACACCAGCCTGAATCATGGATGAGGTGAAATGAAGTTTGGAAATTTGGCATCTCAAACACCGAAGCAGAGCGCGAGGTAATTTAGGGTAATGGTGCTACGGCGCCGCCCCGGAAGATCAACGGGCGGTATCGATCACACCTAATTAAATTAGAGCTCCAGTCTCTGGTTAATGCCTATTTTATGATCTTTCCGCTCTTTCGCGGTTGGATCGAGCGGGCCCCCTGCTTTGTGCTCGCCACGGGCCACTGGAGGCAGGTCAAGCGGTGGGCGGTGAACTTTGCGAAACATGTTTCGGGGAACTGAAACATTGTTGGTGCCACTCCAAAATATCGTCTGCCTGCACGCGGTTCCCAGACAAGAAGCGTTCCAGTTTCCCGGCAGCAAAGGTGCATGTTCCGCTCGAATCAATAACATTTTCACTTGATTTTTATTGTACACCCTTTCATTTTGCAGCAGGAGAGAGAGAGAGAGCTAAGATGAAATAGGTGGAAATGATGAAAAGCAGAGAGGGAAAAGTTTTTGCTTCGATTGCCACAGCGTACAAGTGCCATCGAGTGTTTCGAGGGAGGGCGCAAAGAGTGTGCGAGTAAATAAATTAGGCATATTCTATCTTCATCAAACGAGCCCATGCCTTTACCGCGCCCGCTTCATGTTTTCCATCTTTCTTCTGTTCGCATGGGAGAAATGAAACAAAAACCGCTCGGGCTGAAGTTCTTCTGCCCCACCGCAAGCAGCCGGCTGATACTGTGCTGAGTGATAAATTTCCCAATTCCAACCGACCGACTCTCATTCCACCCGGCTCCTTAGCACCGAGACCAGACGGGAGAGCAGGTTTTCGGTTGCCTTTGCCGGCGGTTTAATGGAATGGAAGCGCCACCGAACGAACGCCGATGAAATTCATTCGGCCCATAGATAGGCAATAAAACGTGTTAATTACCCGCGATGGCGAAAAACGAACCCAGTGCCCCCGAATGGCGATGGGTGAGGGTGGTGGGAGGAGGAAAGTAGGAAATAATGTTGCTACATTTGCGGGCAGCACGGTTGAGCGAGGGTGTTCGCTATGAAAAAGCAACCCATTAGTAGGTCGGTATGTTCTTTGGTTGCTGGTCTAATCCGGAGCTAGTGTGAATGTGTTTGGTTGAGGTGTGATTATTAATTTCTTTTTATTGTTGTCGGAGGTGGCATTGAATGATTTGCTACATTTTTAGAATTGGATTTTTTTAACTAAAACGCTTCAAACTCTACGAAGAAAGCAACAGTTGGATAACAACATTTAGCAAACGCCTACATTTATGCAAGGAAAACATTATAGCATCTTTAAGCTTTGCTTTTCTGTTAAAAAGAGGACGTTTTAGCAGCTTTAATGAGTGAATGGGTTGTCTTAATTGAATATTTGGTTGTGTTGGTTTAAACAAATTATGTTTCTAAAATTATTTTCAATTCCATTTAAAGCATATTGAAACAGAAATCGGTACAACCACTCGCTAAAGTTCCTTGCATGAAAAACGCTCCATATGCTTTCATGTTGCTGAAATATATCTGCTCACGTCCTTTCTGGCGCGCAAGAACCTTCTGTAAAAAAACATTTAATTCTACACAGCGCACTCGTGCGTGACACTTGCATTCATTTTGCTCCCATTATAGCTAAGCGTTGCAGTAGTCATGTAGCTCCCAGTCGTACGCCATATATCCTGCAACAATCAGCGACTGGCGGAACACATGAAACAATAAAACAAGATACAAAGTTAAGCAACAAATACCAGGAGCGAGAACACACACATTCTTTAGAATGGCTTCGTCCTGTCGCGTCGAAACGCAGACGACTGCGAAAGACGCTTACACGGTGCCGCTGCTTTCTGTTTCTTGTTTTACCTCGCGCTGCAAACGGCAGGGCGGCAGTAGGACCACAAACACCACAGCTACAGCTGAGCTCAAACCAAACAAGGCGCAGAACAGCACAATGGAGCACATGCTCGCAGACTGGCTGGTAACAATGGCTTTGCATTGGTCTAATTGTAGTCCCAGCGCTGCCGAAAGGAAATGCCACCGGGGGGAAGGATGGAGTGAACAGTGAACAAAAGTTTTCTCTCTCGGCAAGTTGTTCGGTGTAGCTCCCTAGGGCTGTCTCCTAGCTAAAAGAAAAATAAACAGTAGCACCACAGTACGCAAGATGAAGCACGCATTTATGATTTTTTATTGCAACATTCTCCGTGCCTCCTCACTCGCGCGCCCACAACGTGGCATTGGCCGAGAGCCGTTAGAACAATAGCGCTTTTGGATATAGGTGAAAACAATACGAAAAAAAAACGTTGTTTAAAAAAAAATGCCCCGCCTTGTTATATGATGCCACCACCAGCTTTCTATCGCTTCCGATAAAAGGCACTGACACTCTTTTCCCATATAGCATACCTCACGTACCAGTGGTTCGTGTTCGTAACTTGCCGCGCGCTGTGTAGACCGCGTCTGGTGCTCCGTTCGGGGGAGGGCACGATGTTCGTGGGAACGTTGTAAGTCCTGAGCTTGCGAATCGATTTGAAGCGGCAAGAAAAGGAAAAGAGCTGCGTTGCCACTGACTGACGACAGGAGGGGGGGGGGGGGGGGGGAGAGGGAATATTAATTAAAATGCTACAACTTTTGCAAAAGCAACAATCGATCGAAAGTTTGTTGCCCAACAAACTTGTTCCAATTAAAACTAAGGTAGGGACGGTGGAACATCAACGCGGCAAAGGAGACACATTCGAGGGAAATAACGACGTTCAGGTAAGGTAAATAGTTTGCTGATTATAGCCGGGACAGAATGATAAAATGACTGTACAATTAATTAAACGTTGTATAGTGTATACTATGTAAAGAGCATCAACGTTGTTATTGAGTAGCAAAGGACAGTTTCTGGAAAACATCAAACTTTAAGAGTCGTTCCTGCGTTTAGTTTGTTCGTGTAGTCTTAACGAGTGCATTATTTTCTCCAACCTAGAGTATTTCAGCCTCAAAGCTATAATTCGATTCGAGCACCTGCTCGAAAAAAATGGCAAAACAAGGTCGTGATTTCATTTATCCCAAGGTGCATTAAAGAGATTAGGTGGTGGTGAGATCTAGAATCAAAGTGTGAAAAGGTGATCTCACATCCTGTTTTTACAGGGTTTTCCAGGAGTTCTCATAGCTGTGGAACACTTTATTGACTCTTTTTTTCGTGAAATGAACTTATTGTAAAGGGAATTGAACTCTATAGCATCCTTGTTGGACAAATCCAATAGGAATTTCCAAGGAGCCCGTCCAAAAAACGGTGCCATAGAGTCCAATTTCCACCGTACAAAGTTCACTTCCCATATGAATTCGTCTAGGAAGTGTCCCACAACTATGAGAACCCCTGGAAAACCCTGTATAACCATATTTCAACGACATTTTTTGACTGAACGGGTGAAAACTTTTACTCGAACAGGCTTTTTGGTATTTAGACGCATACGCAAAATACTCTTAAAAACACCATTCAGAAGCAGAAGCGATACAAATCAATCTGCTAAATCATGCCAAAGACTTGGGCATTGTTCTTGATTCAAATTTGAACATTAAATAGCATATCGATGACGTTTGAGCCAGAGGAAACTAACTACTTGGCGTGGTTGTCCGGTTACCACTAATAAATTCCGCAACCCCAGGTGCATCAAAGCTGTCTACAATAGTATCGTTCGTTGGGTTCTGGAATATTTGAGCGTAGTCTGAAGCCCAACTACTGGTTCTTCAATTGCTCGCCTTCAGTCGGTTCAACGTTAGCTCACGCGATATGCCCTACGCCTACTTCCCTGGCAGGATGATCGCAATAATCTTCCTCCGTATGCTGAGCGGTGCCGTCTTCTAGGGCCTTGAAGCTCTTTCGGTTAGAAGATGCAATGCACAGTGCTCTTTCATCGCTGGTTTGCTAAATGGCTCTATCGACTCATCGCCTTTGTTGCATCGAGTCGATATCTGTGCACCATACCGAACACTTAGGTCTAAAGAGACTCAACCTCGATCCAGCGCTGGTCGGTCTGACCCTATGTTCCGCATGTCGGCTGTTTTCAACACTGTTTCGGATTGCTTCGACTTCAACATCTCAACTCAGTGCTTCAAGGAACGTCTCCGGCTTCTACCATGGCCGCAGTGAATTACGATACAAATCTTTATTTTGCTATGATTTTTTTTTTTGTGTACTGTTACTTATCTTAATTAGGCCATACGGCCCGCTGTAGATTAACCAATAAATAATAATAACTATATACACCTCGGGATTAGCCCACCTGCACATTATACCCATTTTGATAACTGCTCGAATACTGCTTTGCAATACAAACAGCTGATTGGTTGAAATTACAGCGTACGATCTTGAAAGCGAAAGGGGCCCATCGCTAGAAAGTCATTCATTCCGCGCCGGAACAAATATAAAGCAATTCAATCTGTTACGATATGTTTGCTCCCAGCAAGAGGTCCCGTACTGTTTCTTATCCCATAAAAGCACAACACGCAGGCAACAATGCGGCGGGGCTCACGCACTACCCCGAAATGTCTTCACTCCTTGCCTAACAAGACTTCCGGCGTCACGGATACGCGTGGTGTACGTGTTTCGTGCCAGGAGTGTTAATAGAAAAGTTTTTCCCATCCCTTAACCACAGGAGCTCCTGTTTCGGGGATATTGCAAGCCACGACGCCTATAAACATATGGCCCCGCAAAACATGTCGCACAGTGAAACTGTTGCTTCGATTAACGAGATACTAGAGGTGGGAACTTTCGAGGCCCCAAAAGGACATTAGACGGCGTGGATGTAGGTTGCGGCTGCGTACCAATTTGCTAAATTGTTAGCGGTCAGTAATTAGAGCATTGATGCTCTCGCCAACCAATCTAGAACTTTTGGGGAAGGAGTGTGTGTGTGTGTGTGTGTATTTGTGGAACATTGTGAGCTGATTGGAATCGAGTATAGAACACAAAAGTCGTACACAAATACACCACCACCACCGTGTGCGCGTGCAATCAATTTAGTGTGCTGACGTGCTGGTGATTATTTTTCCATCCTCTCGCTGATTTTGTTCGATAGGCTTCTCTGGAGGGAACCACTCCGCTACGTTCCGTTGGATTACAGCGTTTGCAAATGGTGTGTGCAAATAACACACCGTTGTTTGTTAACTCGCCCACAATTCAACGCCCCATCTATTAGCCCTTGTAAAAGGACACCTCCCACTTCAGCAGCAGGAAGTCCAAAGAGACAGACGCACCACAAAGCAACACCAAAGATCCTGTAATCCTCGGCGGAGGCTGGCACCGCCCCAAGGCAATAATTATGGCACAAAGCACACCGGGAATAAGGGAAGGAATTGCAATGCGCGCTGCCTACATTCGGGCGCTCTGTTATCATCTGCACTGCCATACCAACAATTACCCGCTGTTGAGGGAGACCGAGCTGGCAGAGAGTCAGACGGAAGAACAGGGAACAGGGACAGAACCGTAGATGCGGTAAAGACGATGAAAACAAGAACTTTCATTCCCCGTTTGCCGGATGCATCCGGCGGTGTTCGTATCCACTTCCATTGTGATTTGGATTTGTGTAATGCAGTGCACCCGTAATTCTAACCAACAACTGGGTTTGCATCCGTTGCGCAAATGCAAAAGAAAGGAACTGTCTCCACTGTTCTTTACCCTCGTTTATCGCTGTACTTTGCAACTTTTTCTGCCATGGGGGAAAGTTGTGCAGCTGCACAGCCAGTCGGGCTAAATTATACATCTTCCAGTGGTGTTTACGTGCGAGTGTGTTGTTTCTGTGTTTCTGTGGACAGAAATGGCAGCAACTGTAACTTGGGAGGTAAATCTTGAGAGTTTAAGGAGCGAGCTGTACTACACCAAAGATGGGTATTGTTATGGAGTTGAGAAAGTGATAATTTAACACTTGTAGGGTTTATGAGGCGTAGTTGTGGAAATCAAAACTTGCGGTTTATACCGCAATTATTTCAGACGGTACTTTGTGTACTATGTCACCGTTTTCCTGTTTTGCTAAGAAAGATTATTTAAAATATGAACTCTTATACAACGTTTTAGGATAAAGGCAAACAAAACGCACATTTTAAGCCGTTCGTGTCGGCTACTCCATAAATCCAGCACCTAAAATAAATTGTACCTTAAAGTCGGCAAACGTCAGCGCAAAGTTTTTAGCGACAATCTTTACCAGCAACTCGCGTGAATGCAAATGAAGCAAATGCGATTACGCCAATGCTAGACGCAAAAAGGAATGGCCGTACAGAGATGGCTAGAGAGAGAGAGAGAGAGAGAGAGAGAGAGAGAGAGAGAGTAAAAAAACACATCTTTTCTACCTTTCTCAAGACGCTCAACCAGCCCTGAACATATCCAAACTTTGGATGGATTGCAGCAGCAGTACAGAAAGAACGACAGAAAGACAGATAGAAGTTGGAAAAATAATGGTTCCGAGCTTCCAAAAGTTTGTGCGCGGTTCTGTGGAATCGCTTGAACAATGGGGCGGCGACACGACGACTTCTCTTTAGCGCCATCAGATCTCGTTTGTTTAGGTACCCACCGCGACGGGTTTTGGGCCGGGTAAGGACACTTTAGCATAATTCGGCACAATCGCTTTTTTTGCTCCACTACCGGCCACACAGCTTGCTGCCGGTGACGTTTCGTTTGGAAGTTTTGCAAGTGTTTCTAGAAATCACGCTTGACGCTTGAATTGTGGCTGGAGCGAGCAGCAGCAGCATAAATCGATCGAACAAGACCTGGCAGTGCCGCCGGATATTCACTACACGCTCTGTGCGCACTTCAGGATAATTCGATCAAAACTTGCACACCGTGCAGCACCGAACTAGGGCACTGGATGTGGGAGAGCTGCCTGCTGGCGAAGTGCTCGGTCTCGGTCACAAGATGTCAAATTCATTCTCTTTTTGATTCAACGGCGGAACAACACTTTGTTCGAGAAGGATGAAGGCACAGCGTTGGAATCTCATTTAGAACGAATAGAGTGACTTTTGGGGCAGGGAGATGAGCGAACTATCTTTATCATCGAACAACCGCAAAGGACCCATTCGTTCCGTGGCAAAGTGTTCTCCCGTGGTGCTCTATTTTCTCCACCTTCCCCGAGGCAGTGAATGACATCATTCGACTTTGATTAATAATGATCGTATGCATACTTAATGCGGAAGACGGCTGCATTTGCATTCCAATCGCGCGCCGAGGCCGGGTGGTGGCCTGTGGGAACCGGCAGAAGTTTTCCCATCGTTCCAGCGTTGTTCCTTGTAGGGTGAGACTTGAACTCCACGCCAAAGTATCCCGGCGTTCGATCGCTTTCGGGCAACAACATCCAGCAGGAAGCCCAAGTGCACCAACTTGAGCGCGTTAGCTAAAAATGAGCACACAGGGTGGCGCAGGGTGTTGATGGACAGCGCGCAATCAAATTTGCACAACAGTAATGGGCAAATTTTGCCAACACCTAATGCAATGTACTGTCCAGCCGCAAACACTAACTAGCCCCCGCGCACTCTCTCGCGGGTTTGATTTACGTGCGCGCCGGGCAGTTTTGTTGTGCTCGTTTTTGTTAGCTCTCTCTCTCTCTCTCGCTCTCCATCCCGGCGATGATTTATGCGTTTCAACTGATCGGCTGTTCGGAGCGGGTGGGAATCAGTTCTATCCCGCGCGGTTTGTTTGTTGACGGGATTTGGCGCAGAAGTTTCGCGGACGAACTGCTGCACTGCTGCCCACGCGGGGAAAAAGTAAGTTATGGCCAGCATTACAGCATCGCGTGGGACTCACTCGAAATCGGGCGACGGACGATTCTGAGAGTGTCGTTTTTTTTCACCCCCCTCTTCTACCGCTGCTGATGCTTTCCATTTGACGGATGGGTTTGTCAACGGGCTAATGTCGTTGCGAAATAGAAACAAACTAGATAACGGCTGCACCGCTGATGGATGTAGTTAAATTACACGGCACGGTGGGTGATGTTTATTCTGAGCTGCTGATGGTGGAGTAGCACTCGTGCAGGAGAAACTATGTGTACTGAGTCGTTTTGACAAATGCTTCTTTTCTGTTTGAGCGATTGCCGAGTCGAGTTTGTTTGGACGGTACCATTAAATCAATGGCTTCAGTACAGAATGTTACATGAACAAATGTTGCGGGTGAAAGTGCACAATTCATTGCATCGGATAAAGGAAGCAAGATTTGATAATTTTATAGATATTTCATAAAATAAATATAGTTGGTGAAATATAAGCCCGTCACAACAGGTAAATTTGTCAAACTCGTTTCTTTGGTAAGCAATACGGTAAAGACTACAAACACACAAAAAACGTATCTACAGTCATAATCCGATACACGCCATCGTACGAGACCAAGCACAATAGCGTATCTTGAGTTTACGCGTATAGTGAATTTCTTCGGAAAAACAGTTTATACGAAGGTCAAAAAATATCGAAACAGAGATTATAATACGATATTTTTACTTTAAAACAAGTATCTTTTGCAAAAATTCGACGCAAAACGCTTTTTGAGCATTAGTAAAATTCAAAAAGAGCATTAAATATATCTGAATATTGTGGATAATGAATTTTAACATAAATATGAATATTTAATAGGCTTTTGTTGGATTTAGGAATTAAACAATTTACATTTGGAACCTGAATTCAAATACGAAAACACACACGAATAAGAAGGAACTAAAATAAAGTATATAGATAATCCAATTGACAAATATGAATCGTAAGAAATGAACTGCTCGAACTACTCGAATGAATGTAGTGAACTTTGAGACAAATGAATACACAATCGCAAACCGATTGAGGGGCACGCGTTTGTTACAAAATTTATAATAAATATCACAACCAGCAACTTTTGTGAACATATTTCACAGCTGTTTTAAGAATATGACTTGTTTCCAATGTTTGATGTTTCATTTATTTATTTATATGTTGTTATTACTTATTGATGAATTTTATCTTTTTTTTTTTTTAAAGCCCTATGGCCTTCTTGGACCGTTATTCGTGAATAGAAATATATTTTAATTTCGTTTATGTTCAGACTTCCTTGAGTAAAGTTTAACACAAGAACTGGAATAGGACGACAAATAAGATAATAAAAACATTATTCACCAAGGCGTTATTTATTTTTGAATGTTGACAAGTTTGGATACAAAATGACAAGTTTGCATAAGCAGTATTAAATTTCAGGCAGTGAGGTACGATCAGAATGGCCCGGTCAGTCAATGCTCTACTAGGAATGGTTGCGATAACTTCCATGGTTGACTGTAGCGTCCAAGCAATAACTTGCAAATTGAATTTTGCAGGAATATTCGCAGAAAGTTTGTAGCTTTCCCTACATTACAATGGTATTTTTCTTTTCTGTTAAGGCAAACAAAACCGTCTAAAACTCAGTAAAGACAATTACTAGGAAACCAAACCATTTGACAACTTTCTTTGAACTAATTGTTAAAATAATACCGCGTGCGATGAGAACTTAACAAGATTTCCGCTTACACTCGTTACACAACATTTCCAACAAAAGATTTACGATCAAACAGACACGTTAAGCCGGTAAGAGCACTTCAATGCAATTAACATGACCAAAATTGTGAAAAGTAATGTCAGTAAGCGAGAGGAACATTCTTAGTTCCACTCAAAACATACTTAGGTGACAGAAATTCGTTAAATGCCACACAACACGAGCCCATAAATTCTTGTTTTCCCTCAGAAAGGTTAAACGCAATGCATTATTGATTTATCGATCGTACTCCAGCAACACACCCTTCCCATTTCATCGATCCCTTTTACCTTCAACGAAGATCACGACGACATGCCGACCATTTCCCCCACCTAGCGATCTCTGAATGCAGCTGGGAGGCATTTTTATAAATATCCTCTTATCCCTTACCGGATGGCCACACGATACAATGCAATGTCGATGTGCCGGTACGGTGCACCGCACTTCACTTTTGCCCCGTAAAACCAGCAACCCTGGAGGGTAACGGCCTTGACGGGCGTAAATCGCCGTGTCGGGCACCGTAAAGGGAGCACAGAAAATAAATCCCTATTTAAAGAAATCCGTAGCATTCTCAAGTAGGTAAGCCGCATGCAGGGCAGTCACACACATACATACATATCCCCCTGGGGCTATTGGCTTGCCCTCATTAGGAAGCGGAATGTATGAGGTATGAGCTATTATTAAAAAAAAAAAAACAACATACCCTACAAGTGTTGCACACGTCCCCGCTGCGGCAAAGATAGTGGATAATGGTGCTTGTATGGCTACGGAAGTGTGTGAAGGAGAAAATAAGAACCCCGCAAAAGCCATGAGAGGGCGTGAAACCGTAATTGAATGGTGGATAAACATCGTATGTAGCGGTGGAAGAACTGCCGCCGGGTGTTTGTGCCGCACTTCGAAGGTCATACCTGGGTTTGTAGATGTAGCTTCCGATAGGAGTCCTTGTTAAAGAACCTTCTTTTAAAGCGATAGAAGGGTGTAAAGGAGACTAAAGAGTGCATTGAAACATGGGTAGAGTTAAGGATTAAATATGTTTACCTGAAGACTGAAGCATTTCAGAACAGAAGCTTCCACAATACACCGAATAACCGATCGCGTGACGAGGTTCACATCCATCTTTGGACACTTCCCATGACCAATTGGAACGTAGATTGCATACCGCAACAAAAAAAATCCATCACTTCCACATCATGATGGATTGGTCTGGATTAGAACTTTCCCATTGGACAGTGTTTCGTTACACTTTCGAACTGTTTATTGCTCTCGCTCTGATATTAAGCTTATCCCAGTAGCTCATCAACATCGCTCGAGGTGGGAATTTTTGGGAAACACACTGCAGGAAAATAAAACTTGCCTCCCCCCCCTCCCCCTCTCCCGCTAAGCCCCACAAAACCACTGCCAGCGGGAGAAAGCGTCAGCAGTTTGTGGAATTCATCCGACATAGCTTCTTTTGATGCCACCGCTTAATCCTGTTCTGGCAGCAGCGGTGGCACCGTACAGGATTATACAGTACATCAAGAACGCCCCAATACCAACCCTTCAGGCACACAGAAGAGAGAGAGAGAGAGGGAGAGGGAAAAAAGGAAGGGTCGGGGAGATCCAAGAACCCCGAGGCTGGCGGGCAAATTGGCTCCCGAACGGCACAGCCCCGAAAAATTCCTTCGTGATAAAGTTTTAATCCTCTCTGGCCGAACACACCGGCCGCTGACACCTATCATCAGCTTGCTTGATCCAGCGGCCGCTTACAGCAGGCGGCGGGCCACGGGTTCCATGTCGGTGCAGCAATAAGCGGTTGGTAAACTTTTGCACCGTAAACCCATCCGACTCTAGCCAACCACCCATCGCCTGTCGTCTCTGGTATCTTTTTTTTTTTTGTGCATTAGTTTCCCGAAAAGAATGCCAGCTCCAAAATACCAAAGCAAAACAACGGGCTCCAAAAGTGCGGAAGGTGAGCATGGGAAGGGTTTGAGGGTTGACTAGCGAGAAAATGCAATAAAGCTGGGTGCACTTTTACGTCGGTACAACAAACCGCAAGCGCTCGAGCTTGAGGAAGGAAATCGGGACTAGCAGGGCTTTGACCGTGGTGCAGCTGCAACTCTCCAGCACTGACAGCTACGCGCCACACTAAATTCTGTCACCGATCTCGGCTGACATCGGTTCGGAAGAAGCGTAGCCGCCGCTCCCGCCAGTGGAAACTGTTGCTTGTGTACGTAATGTTTCCACTTCCTTCGCAGTGGTTTTTTTGGTGCTCTTTATGCGGATGTAATCTCACCACTGCTGGTGCCCGTTCTACCGGGGAGTGACATTCGCAACGGATCAACTTGATTGGACCCCTACATACAACTTTGCGCGAAACGTTCTCGCGAAGTTGGCTGTATGTTGGTTAAGAGATACAGGGGGATGGGGTGGAAATGTTGTTTTTGTTCTGTTGTAGAGGAACGAATTTTCTAGCTAAATAATCACCACTCTGGAATTAGTTTCGTATCAGCAAAGAGTTGCTGCAAAAGTAGCCCCGAACAGTGGGTAGAATACATCATAGGGGCCCTTCACGATTCTAGCCAGTTTTTTGTATGGAGTTTGACAGTTGGAGGCTGAAATCATGTAAACACTCCATGATAATAGAGCCTCAAAGCTAGAATTAAATTCGAGCACCTGCTCGAAAAATGGCAAAAACAAGGTGGTGTTTACATTTATCCCAAGGTGCATTAAAGAGATCTGCTGATGGAATCCAGAATCAAAGTGTATGTAGTCCAGGTAGTTTTTTTATAACCAAATTTGAATATAACTTTTTGACAGGATAAGTGAAAACTTTTGTTCAAACAAGCTTTCTGGAGGCTTGACGAATACACAAAACACTCTTAAAATCTTCATTAAGAAACAGAGGCGATAACATTCAGTCTTCTTAATTCATACGCCTTGGGATGAGCCCACCTGCATACTATACCGACATAGATAACTGCTCGAAAACTGCTATACAATGCAAACAGCAGACAGGCTGAAATTTCAGCCTACCAACTTAAAACGCAAAATACCCCCTATTTAGATTTTTTGCAGCTAGTGCATCAAAAAGGATTGTTTTTTTCTTTTTATTGAAATTTAACATTACTGCTTTGGAGTTTTTGATGTAACTAAAAACATTGCATTTTATAGCAATTATTTTTAAACTATTTTACTTGAATATAACATATAGCTTTGCGCTAAAGCAGCTTAAAACTGCCCTTTTGCAAAACAAGTGCATAATTTTAGGCGACAAGCTTAAAAATAAGGCTATAGCATTGAAGTTGACCGAGAAAGAGACTTTCAATGTCAAGCTTTTAGTAAAAAAAGAATATCATTTCCAAAGCTCCAATAATTTATACTTAGTTTTAAAATAATTTTAAAGCACTTCGTGACACTAAAACGCACTGTTCACGTTCAAGGATTGCATAATTTTGGGCGTAATTTAAGGAGCTGATTATGTTCACACTTTCTTATATTTACAAAAATGTTTGGCGTATCTGGCGAAAGATCCCATAGTGCTGCTCAGAGACCTGCAGAACTTTCCTAGAAGATCCACCAAGTGATTAATTCTGGAGAAGATAGAACACTGTCTATTTTCTATTAAAACTTGCTCCTACGCTACCTTCCAGCGCCCGACTACCACGAAGCGTCCCGATGGTCGTTGTTAATAATTAACTGACGATGCAGCTTACATCCCCAAAACTCTAAACATTCGATATCTTTGGGCCATGCCAGCAAAGGGGCAACTGCATGAGCACACGCCGAAACCTTTCGTTTGCAAATTCGTCATCCTTTGTCCTGAAGGCACTGTGCTTGATGAAGGATTCCACATTGCTCTTACCGAAAAACAAAACAAAAGACAAAACTAATCGTTCGTTCTCTGAATCCCAGTTGGTGGCTCGTTGCCGTAACAATTTCGCTACGTCAAGAGTCGCAAAACCGTTGCAATAATGTCGTGCACGTCTCGGGTGACATTTCATTCATGTCCTATTTAGGCGTCAAACGGTACCCGGCGTGCTTCAAATTCTTTCATCTCACCGTGCCAACCGAGCCGGGATGATGGTTATGACAATCTCCATCTTTCGCCGCCGCGCAACGCAGTGGCAGCGACTTGCCGGCAAGGAGTAATCTGTAACGACGCATATCTAGCGCCGGTGGCACAACAGCACGTAGCATTCGTAGCAGCTTAGCGGTGGGGCCCCGTACGCACTGTTCATGGTTGACGATACTTGCTCGTTGTCGTCCGGAAAAGTGGCCCCGGCACGGGATGCACGATGACGTTGAATTAATTCCTGGGAAAAAATCCCTGCCCCCGGGGTTGCGGCCGCTTCATCCGATCGATAGAAGCGAAGATATCGTAGCGTCCCATGCTTCGCCGTGCGTATTTATCCATGCTTGACGATATAAGCCTCATGGGTGTGGTTGTGTGATTGTGTGCACCGTGTTAAGTAGCGAGCCTCCGCGCTTCCAATGTCCCGCTTTTAGGCCACCCTAAACCCCCAGAAATGCTCGTATCGTGTGTATGTGTGGTTTTCGCTTTCGAAGCGCATTTCCGCACCGAGCGAATCAGTGCTTTGACCCTTCACACACAGAAACGGGCGAGCGCGCTTGCCACGATGACGAAATGTATGCAAATCCATCTGTGGAAGGATTATTCCCTCACGGGCGAAGACCGTGTGTAATTCCTGCCGGCAGTTTGAAGGCGCTGGAGCACCCGGAAACACCACCAATCCACCTATCGCTCACGGGAGCGCTCTGGCTCGCCGTTTCGGCGCAACATCCTGCACGAATGGCACTGAGCAAGACCCCGGTCGGTGCTACCGGGAGGCAGAATTTGGGACCGGGGGCGTAGTAAGCGTTCCGTTTACATCCGGATGAGACTGAGAGAAATGTTTCTGTGGCACATCGCTTCCGGTGGCAATTCCTCGTCCACCCGCGCTCGAAAGTGGTGCCCGTGTTGCCTGCAGGGAGGGGATATATCAAGCTTTAACGCAGCGAGTCGCCTTTCACCCCGTTACCGCAAATGCACCCATGGGAAGGTAGGGTGGGGTAGGTTTTGTCAAACGAGGAAATGGAATCGAGCTTTTTTGGTTTTCACTCATTCGGACATGGTTCCCAAAACGACTGCTTCTGGGGAAGTGGCTTCACGGCGTAAAGCGAACACTGAACCGCCCGTGACGCCTAAATGTATGTGAGCCGGATTTTTGGCAGCACAAATGGAAGCGAAACTGTAGCCAGTGAAGCCTTTTTATGGGATTTTTGGGGGTGTTTAGAGAGAGAGAGCCCAAGGTGGGAGTTAACTCACCGCGAATGTCACCATTTTTCGTGTGTGTGTGTCATTATTCAAAAGGCTTTTTACGGTGCGATTGCCTAACTTTAGGCGCTTCTCACTTTGAGCACACAGGGGAGCTCCCACCCAGGAGAAACTTTTTGTTATCTTTCCAGCTCGGCTTACACACGGCGATATGTTTCTGCCCGTGGAATGCCGATGGTGTTAGCGATGTTTTGTGTGCCAACTGTCCACGGAATGCCATCCATCTCTCGCTCTCTCTTGGGTGAGGCGAATGTGTTGAAAAACGGCCGGCGTTATCGTCGATAAGCATCTTCCCAATGGCGCTGGTAAATGTAATCCAACCGTCATGGGAGGTGTGGTGGCAGTGATTTACATATTTACTTAAAATATACACACATTCACACTTTTTCTCACGAGCAGCAAACGCTAGCCTCCTTCGGAGCGCTTACCTTCAGGGCAAGTTGTAGCAACGCCGGAGCAACCATCACATGCTATTGATTTTTGACCGATGGACGGAAAGGCTCGGCATGGAAAAAAGCAAATGCCGCAGGTCCGCTTTTGAGCAGGCAAGCGCCGGAGAGAGCCACGAAGCAGGTGTAGATGACAGTCCAAATATGCTAACAACGTTGCCTTTCCGGGTGGCCGCACACTGTACGTTGCGATGACTTGAAAGTCAAATCATTTGGGAATACTGTCTACCGTCGTGCAGGCAAGACGATGTAAGCTTTTTATACACCTCCCATTGGGTGCAGCACGCTCCGGGAGGCTCACCCCGACCCGAAAGGATTCATATTCATAAGCAAACGAACGGACCCTGTCGGAGGGTCTACTGATGGCGGTACTGTGGACCAGTGAAAGGTCCTCGAGAACGTCCTCCAGCAGTCGATATGACGCTGGATATGGCCTCAAGTTCTCGACGTGAGCACGCATCAATAATTCCCGATGCTACATCGAAACGCCCAACCAGTACAACAAGCGAAGGTAACGACTCTTTCGATCACAAAATTGTAAGGAAGTGCGGCATGCAATCGGCCATCGATCCAAGGGTCCTCCTCTTCCCTGCCAGATGTGTGCCGGTATGTCGTCCACTAGTGCGCGTGTGTAGTCTTCCCCGTGTAGCCCGGGGTTTTTTTGCAATTTCCGGTCTACACCAAACGCAAAAGGAGGCCCTTCCCGGCTGCAGTACTACAACCACACTGGCATGGGCCAACGAAACAAGCTTTTGACTACCAAACCGGGCCAATTATTGTGCTCGCTAGATGGTAACGTGGGGGAAAAAAGCCCCAGCCCTCGCGCACACGGGCTCCACCCAAGCCGGGCACCGGTGGGCACGGTTGAGTGAATCGATTTTTAAGCACAAAACCACCGTGTCCCCTCCGGGTGGTTCAAACGTTTTTTTTTTTTTCCTACACACTGGCAACGCACCGGCAATGGCAGGGATTGCATATCCTTTTTGCAGACTGCAACGACCATGTGCTATGGGGGGGAAAGGTAGGTAACCCGCTCATTGATTATGGAGGCCAGCTGCTGCCGGACTGTCGACGAGGCATACTTTCTGCCCGACTGGGCCCCGATTTGTCGATTGGTTGCAATATAGAAAATATTCAAATGTTTCAGCCTTTTGCGAGCCTCCGCTGCCATTGTGTGGCTGTGTGCATGTCATTGGACATTTTCAATTCAAGCCCATATACCGGGAGGGTTATTCATGGGACTTCGAACGAATAATCTGCCGCAACTCCCATCTTCCTAGCCCGTGTGCGCTTCGGAAACGACGAACCATTTTTGATGTTTTCAAATCAATCAACCGGCATCGTGTCCGGATCTGTGAAGGGGTGGGAAAAGCCCGTTCCAGGGATAAGGTCACACGTCTGCCAACGGCTAACACGGCCCACTGACCGCAGAACGGACTGACGAAATGAAAGGTTTTCCCTTGAGCGGGTTTCTGGTGAATGAGTGCAGCAGCGAACCTGAATGCTACTCTCGTCCTCTATCAGGCAAACATTTGCACGCAAATTAATCGATAGAAATATCATTTGTTTGATAATATTGTTCTCAATGTACTTATGAATAAACATTAAAAAATAGCCCTAAATTAGAATTATTTGTAATGCTTTCTAGTTTACTTCATCTTTCCTACTTGAACTGTTAATCGACTATAAAGGGATATACCCTAACACAACTAAAACCAGAACTTTAGTTCCAAACTTTAAAGTTTTTAATTTTTGAAACACTACAAACATGTTTGAGGTTCGAGAATATTTCTTAAGATTTTTAAAAAAAAATTCCAAATAATTACAATCAGGACAACAAAGGGTATAACTTGAGTCGTTTTTTGTCGCGATTTGAATTTCTTTACTCGTTCAATGACAGTGTTTGTTTCATTCTATCTATAATGATGAGTTAAAATATTATTTGACAAAATAACAATAATTTGATTGTTGAGATAGGGCGCATCTATGAATAAAAGAACTGAGGGGAGAAAAAACTCCCGAGCAAAGCCTTGAAAAATCCCAATATAAGCCTCCGCTATGCTAACCGCGGAAATTATTGAAGAGGTCTTGCCATTCGCAGTGGAACTCTAATTTCCCAATAAGAACAATGCTCACCAAAACCTTTGAAGGAACTCTTAGTACTTTGCACTGGAATTCTAAACTGATTTAATGGCAATTTCTGGGGTGTTCTGGGAAGGAGCCTACGTGCTCCGTTAGCGATAGATACATTTTCTTCTATATAATTCTTAAGTATGCACTATTCCAACTGGACTTTAGTTGAATGGGATTTCCGGTTAATTAATTGGTTAATTGCCTATTTGTGGGCGTTATTAATTCATTACCTAACCTTAAGGATTTGTTATGCCTATCTCAAAATCCACCAAGAATACTAGACATTATAAATTTAGTATTTTGATTCAAACTCTAATCAAATAAGCCTGTAGGTAATTTATTTTAAATAACATTCCTAGCTGAAAATAACCATATCGCTGAAAACAAACCATGTACCTTCCATTGCAAAGCCCACAAAACCTTGCAAGAATAATGCATTGAACCTTACCGGTGATAGTAGTAACAGACCAGCTAACAAGCATGCGTCTTGTAAGTAGAAATGACTTCCAAACAATTGCATTCGTGCCACCTCCGGACGCCACCACACAATCTCGTGCGAAAACAATGGCACTAAGCCTAATCAATTGAAATCATGCCTCAAAATGCGTATAAATTTATGCTCCACTAGCCTAGCAGCACGAGCATCCCAATCTAGCCGCTGCAGATGAGCAAACATTGTTTCCAAAGCCCAATCCGTCGTCTTCGAGATACGCGTACGGCTTTCGTTCAGCTCTCGGCTCGGTACGATGAAATTACATTTGCATTTGGCAATGGGTTCTCGTCTGCGTGTTCGCGTGCTGGTTTGCTGGTTGGAAACCCCCCCTTGGAATCTTGCACCGGACGGCCGAAGTGCAAATTCCTGCGCATCTTGCCTTCTCGGTACGCTTCAATCAGCCCTTGCTGTGCGATAGGCAAGACAAACGAGTTACTACAAGTCGATTAGCTTTCGACC
>NW_024427893.1:0-53820 GCF_017562075.2 Anopheles merus
ACGAAGTTTTTGCTCCCGTGGCGAAGCAGACCACTTTTCGCACGTTGTTATCAATCGCTGCTAGAAGAAAGTTGATTGTGAAACATGTGGACGTTTAGTCGACACACTTGTATGAGACCTGGCAGAGACGATATATGAAACAACGACTGGATTGAAATTGGTTCACAAAATGACGTGTGTCTGCTGAAAAAGAGTCTATATGGTTTGAAGCAAGCAGGAAGAGTATGGAACCAAACTATAACCGAAGTGCTTCGGAGTTTGGGTTCCATTCTTCAGAAGCAGATCCTTGTCTGTTTGTGAAGAACAAGCGTGATCGATGGTCATTCATACTGTTGTATGTGGATGACATGCTTGTTACTTGCTCTGAGGACAGAAAGTATGAAGACATCGAAATCACTTTGAAAGGACATTTTAAGATAACCACCCTGGGCGATGTAAGGAATATATGAGTATTCGAATCGAACGAGGACAGAATGGGCAATATTTGTTAGATCAAGCCTCTTATATTCGTAGGATTGCTAAAAGATTCGGACAAGAAGATGCAAGACCATCCCGTATCCAAATGGACCCCGGTTACCCGAAAATACAGCAAAAGGAGGAGAGAGCAATGCCTCGAAACGACGATTTCCAAAGCTTGGTGGGTGCTTTGCTGTATGTTGCGGTCAACACGCGGCTTGACATTGCCATCAGTGCATCCATCCGGCGCAAGGGAGCAATCCTTGCCAAGCTGATTGGACGGAAGCCAAGAGAACATTGCGATATCTGAATTCAACAGCAGATCTGAAATTGAAACTCTGTGAAGATGGGCAGCTTGAAGCATACGTTGATGCCGACTGGGCGGGCGACCATCAAGATCGAAAATCGAACTCGGGATTCATTTTTCATTTAGGTGGACCGATTTCGTGGTCAGCTCGGAAGCAGCAGTGCGTGACTTTAGCGGAGGCCTGTCGAGATCTGCTCTGGTTGCAAAAACTTATGAAAGATGTAGGTGAGAAGACCTCTGGACCAATCGTTATCCGTGAAGATAACCAGAGCTGCCTGGCGATGTTGCGAGCCGAAGGGGGATGTAGAAGGTCTTAGCACATCGACACCCCGGTACAATTTTATCCGCGACCTGGTGAATAACAACGTTATACAGGTTCAATACTGCCCTTCCGAACGTATGATTGCTGACACGTTGACAAAGCCATTGTCAAAAGTGAAGTTGGAAACTTGCCGTAAGAAGTTGGGACGTCAATCGTTGCAGCTTGAGGAGGAGTGAAGGAATCCAAGCATGCATGATTGATTCTTTCATCATAGTAGTCATATAAATGTTCAATAAAGGTTTAGTTCGCTTTCATCACTAGAAGAGAATAGTCCACATTTACTGCGTTACAACACTAATAATATGCCAGTCATGGGTTCAAACCTCATACGGACCGTCCCCCCATAGCAAAGATCAACTATCCGGCTGCGTGGTACTAAATCAGTTTCGAAAGCCTGTATAGGTCGACATGGTCGCGTAGATCGTTAAGCCCAATAGAAAGAAAGTGCTGCATTATCGCGATGGATACGATAAGAGTGCTTCCGTCTTAACAGAAGGTGTTCTATCATCTACCAAAATGTTGTGTGAGAAATGGAACTAGCTGCAAAAAGGTTGGTCAGTCTGCTTCATGAAAAAAAAAAATCAAAATAGTTAGGTGTTTCTACTTCTCTTTTTCCGTTTTGGACATAACTGTTGTCACTAATGGTATGCCTGTACCACTAATTGATTTATCAATGTAATTAAGCTATTGATTACCCACATCAGGATAGTCAGTCAGTCCTATGTATGAGGGGGGCGGTCTATAAGGGACTTGAGCCCATGACGAGCATGTTGTTTGGAAAAGTAGTTTAGTGCACAACAATCAACTTATTTTCCTTCATTGAAGAACAGAGAAGCTGTTGTGGTCCGATCGAACTTAGCCATCCTGTCCATCTAGGTGTCCCACTCAGCGATAGCAGTCGACGGCTCCGTATGATGTGTGAGTGGAAGGATGTGCGTGAGTTACAGGTCGCTGACCAGACGATTGAGAGAGAGATAGTGCAAAAGATAGGGAGATCTAACCTACAGCGCACATGTAGTGAGTATTCTCATTCGTGCGGCTGAGCTAAGGCAAATAGGATTAACGGGCCCGTGCTAGTAATTTATAATTAGGGAATAAGGATTTTTATGTTTGTGTAAATGCAAAGTAATCGTCTTCATCATTGTAGTAAATGTCCATGCATCCGATATGAAAGAAGCCAAAGCAATCAGAAACCGATTGAAGATTTTAAAGCTTGCAGGCCACAGCGGGCATTAAACACTGTTGCGGAAGGTCATTGTTTTACGAACAAGAGCCCAACTGAATAGGAAAGGACTGTTCGAAGGGGAGTGGTTAGTACTAACATGTCCTGATGATAGTTTTAAGAGTTTGTTCATTTTGTCAATTAATTATTGTTTAAATACGTTCTTGTAAAATACGTATGTTTGTCAATGATAATAAAAGGTAAGGCTAAATATAGAGAGAAACAATATAAAAAATAAATAAATAAAATAAAACATAGTCCCCCGATCCTGTTAGTATACGATCGTCAGCAATAGACGTCGCATTCCAGCTAGCACAACGAGGAGGTAGGATTCGGAGTTCCAAGATAGCGGTTGAATAATAATACATCCGCCTCCTGGCATTAGCTAGCCAGCTGGAAAGAGCTCGATGAATTTAAAGTGTTTAAAAATACGAAGAACAATATGTAATACTTACTCAAACTCCTGAACTGATTGGATGGCACGCAAGATGGTAAGGAAATTGTTGGGCTGAGCTCGCTTAAGCTGGTACTCGTGTATATATTCTATCATCGTTTCCTTCTATCATGCTTCCCCGGTTGACCATTTAAAAATAATCGACCGCATGAATTCTTGGTGGTGTGTGTATTAATGGAGTCGCTTGGTCGACAAAATTCGTAATTCGGAATGGTTGATCATCTCGTGCTCGTATCCTTTACCGTCTAATCCGATGTAGGCACGCCAACCATCCGTCACAATTGTCACTCCGGGGGCATTGCACATTGTTCATAACGATGCCCTGCAAGTTGCCAGCGTTGCGTTTCCGAACCAGCTCAAGAAAAATCTCCTTTGTCTCCCGACAAATACCACCGACCAGCCAAACCAGGTTGTTGTCCGCTATCCGTCCTCTGTGGGTACTTCCGTTTGGTAATGACGGACTCGTCGATCTCCACTGTGAGCCCTTCGCCTCCGGTCTGTTGTCGGTGGGTTTTCCACATATTCAGCGCTTATTTCACGGAGTATTTTGAACCATTTTAGAATGGCTGTCTTACCTACAATGAGATAAAAATAAAGCAAATAAAAAATTAATCTAACCGAATAATAGAAAAAATACTAAAAATAAATTACCGGCTGTACATTCAGCTTCCGCAACCATCCGCGTCGTATTTCGAGACCACTCGAAGGTTATCTCCATCAAAGGGATAGAGAAAACCTTGAATTTTTGAAAATACTATCCGTGCGAACAGTACATTCCGAGCCGGTGCAGCTCGATGTAGGCTTGTAAATCCATTACAAGCATTGGAGCGCTTGGTTACCTTCAGTTCATTTGTCTCTTGCACTTGCTGCATTGTTGCGTTGGCGGCAAGAGTTCCGCTTCCTGCAAAAGACGAACCAACCCTTCCTCATCCGCGGTTAGTTCTTCAGGTCACTAGAATTTTTACTGCTGCAAATATATCCATAGTTAAGTTTGTCCTGAAAATAAAACTTCCAAAAAGAGAGAATCTTTAATCTGTCGACCACTTTGTTGATCAAAACTTCAACTACATACGGAGCAATATTTTCCCGCGCGATCAACACTTCCACACGTTTACTACAATGATGAAGACGATTACTTTGCATTTACACAAACATATAAAATCCTTTATTCCCTAATCATAAATTACTAGCACAGCGAATGAGAATACTCACTACATGTGCGCTGTAGGTTAGATCTCCCTATCTTTTGCACTATCTCTCTCTCAATCGTCTGGTCAGCGACCTGTAACTCACGCACATCCTTCCACTCACACATCATACGGAAGCCGTCGACTGCTATCGCTGAGTGGGACACCCAGATGGACAGGATGGCTAAGTTCGATCGGACCACAACAGCTTCTCTGTTCTTCAAATGAAGGAAAATAAGTGATTGTTATGCACTAAACTACTTTTCCAAACAACATGCTCGTCATGGGCTCAAGTCCCTTATAGACCGCCCCCCTCATACATAGGACTGACTATCCTGATGTGGGTAATCAATAGCTTAATTACATTGATAAATCAATTAGTGGTACAGGCATACCATTAGTGACAACAGTTATGTCCAAAACGGAAAAAGAGAAGTAGAAACACCTAACTATTTGATTTTTTTTTCATTAAACAGACTGACCACACCTTTTTGCAAGCTAGATCCATTTCTCACACAACAATTTTGGTAGATGATAGAACACCTTCTGTTAAGACGGAAGCACTTTTATCGTATCCATCGCGATAATGCAGCACTTTCTTTCTATTGGGCTTAACGATCTACGCGACCATGTCGACCTATACAGGCTATCGAAACTGATTTAGTACCACGCAGCCGGATAGTTGATCTTTGCTATGGGGGGACGGTCCGTATGAGGTTTGAACCCATGATAGGCATGTTATTAGGTCATACAAATTAATGACTGTATCACGGGACCGCACAGCGTTGCACTTTCTTCCTATTTATATCGTAACAAATAAATAATTGGTATGCTTTATTTCCGCTATAGGCGACATACGTTGTTATGCTAACGTTATGTATAATGTTTACAAGACTTATTTGTATCACCAATCCGGATAATCAATCACTGGTTGGTGTGTGCTGCGCGAGGGAATAGAACTACGTCTAACCTATATAGATACCAACTTTCTGCCATTAGGGTAAACGGAATGATTAATATTTTTTCCTATTCCAAATTGCACCATCATGTGGCTAGTTGAATAAGTCATATAATAATCTTCCGAAGTGTGCATGGCAGCGCCGAAATGAATATAGCCATACCCTTCTACGCTCTCCTTTATACAGAACTTAGGCACCAAAGGTACCACGAGAGGCTGGTCACGGTCTTGATCATCATAATGCAAAACCCATCAATTGCACTCATTCAATACAAAGACGATATAACTTAAAAAATATTTTGCCATATTTTATTGTGAATAATTGAAATAATAACAGATGTTGAACATGAAGAAAGTATAATAACATTGAGTGAACACACAAATACCATCATTACTTATCATTACACTTGCCTTTTTCATATTCAATCAAATACCACTACTTCTTATAGAGATTGGGTTTAAAAAACTAAAGGTACAGGTATCTTATAAACACACTTAGTGAGAACATAACGATAAATGGTACATGGTAGCAACAGTTCCTATTAACTTTTTGTGCACGTGCAGCACAATCCAGGGATGGACGCAACATGTTTCAGTGGCATACGGCTGGCCAGATCCTTAACGAACAGTGCGGGATCAGATCGGCCGCCGGCTTCGTCATATCTGGCGGCATCTTAAACTGCAGCTTCATGATATTATAGTACGATTCCTCATACGTGGTCGCCAAAAACGGGACCTTACCGCACAGCAGCTCATACGCCAGCACGCACAAATTCGATAGATCGACAGTTTTTATGTGCGACTGACCATGCACCATCTCGGGCGATAAATAGTCGAGCGGAAACGCACAGCGTTGTACCGGAACAAGGTCGGCTCGTACACGGACCAACCGAAATCGACAATCTTCAGATCACCACCGTGCCCCAGCTGCAAGTTTTCCGGATGATGTCACGATGTATCACGTTGCGCTCGTGCTGCGATGAAAGGGTGTGTTACTTTATAGCATGCAAATGACAGCGGCGAAACACGACGCCCGACGCATCCTCCGGATCATCTTAAGCGGTGCATTCGAGCATGGGGTGTGGATGCGAATGACCAACCACGAGCTTACTGCAGCCGTATGGCGCGTCGGACATGGCTGTTTGCGATGGCTGGGACATGTTGTAAAGATGCCAGACTCGTGCCCCAACAGCAAGGTGTTCGAAAGCGGCACTCAGTTTGGTACTAGAAGCAACGAAGCACAGCAAGTTCGATGGCTAGATCAGGTGAAGTAAAACCTCGAAGATCGAGTGCCTACATCGATGGGAAGCTGCAGCTAGCGACCAGGCATTCCTATCAAGAGAGAAATGGAAAGGGGAGAAAACCAAAATGAAACAATGTATAGGCAGTATTTTTACAACCAAATGAAAATGACCGGCCCATGAGAAGGAATTGAACATACCAATGCATTAAGGCGTTTTTTTATATTTACGTTCGTCAAAAGTTTAAGACTGAAATCATTGACCATTGCTTGCAGAGGTTTGAGAAACCGATATAAACGGACTAAACGATTTATGTATTGGCATTTCTCGAAAAAGCCTTTAAACACGATAATCGTGCCGATGCAATATTTTTCTTCTCTGGCTCAACAACCGATGCCGGTCAAGGCCTGCCAACCCACTTGTGGGTTGGCTTTCAGTGACTTATTGATTTCCCCCCATAGCAGGATAGTCAGTCCTACGTATGGCGGCACGGTCTATTTGGGGCTTGAACCCATGACGGGCATGTTGTTAAGTCGTACGAGTTGACGACTGTACCATGAGACCGGCTGCCGATGCAATATAAAATACCTAAAAAGAGAAAATAATGGCGAGAATTTTTGATGATGAAATATAACAAAATATATAGTTTCTGTGGTATCACCACGGTAGCGTGTCGTTTATTCCCACGTGTGCACGCTGCATCCGCTCGGCCCAGTAACAGCAACCCAACACCGACGTATGATGCACCCTGCACTGCGGCGTAGGGAAATGCGCATCCGATCATAGTCTGCACTAACCAGCCAGTGAGCCATTCTGCCATCCAACCAGCCAGCCAGCCAGACACAACAGACAACCAACGGAGCAGAACAAGTAGTATATTTTTTAAACCCGCCAACACGCTCAACATTTACTTATCATGTAACATCACCATCTAATGCACATTGTTAACGAAACGTAGGCACCATTATGAGGAATGGGAAGCAAACACAGGGGCGCGAAAACTATAAATACAAATGGAGAGAACACCGTAAACGAGCAATTACCTATCAACGCGATCGCTAATTCCTTACCTTTTGCACATTAGTGAAACATATTTGCTTCCGTAATAGGTAATCGAAAGAGCTTTAAAAAAAAAACAAAACAAAATACACCGAATGTTTTCTAACTTGCTGTACACTATTTTATTCAACGGCACTGGTTTAAATCCTAATAATATCCTAATCCTAATACTGTTTAATATGTTAACACATCACACCACAACGAACGGCTCTAACGTAAACATCCGGCACCTTTAAACAATGCAGGCTCATCGCCATTTATGCTGCATTTGTTCTGCATAACATTACACAACGTTACTAGCATTACATTTTCCAGTATAAAATGTGTTTAATCACCCTTTACACCTTAAATGTACACACAATCACTATATCACAACACTACACTGCTTCGCCGATCTCGGTCTGCTTCTCCGGAGCGTCCGGAGCGCTTCTCCGTTGTTGTCTTATCCGAAGCACCATGGAGCAACTGCAACCGACCGACTCGATCATGTCCAAGTCCGTATCTGTAATGCGACCTGCCTTCCGAAGCAACAGTCATTCGATCGTTCGTCCGGCATTAGCAGAAACTAAAGAAAGGAAAAAAAACTTATGCTTGTAGTTATAATCCTACTCACCCATGCAGTAAAAGCATTTTCACGGCGACAAGGCTGTCGGTAACGTTTGCTGGATCTTGCTGTGCGCTTGCCAATTGAGTGCACATTTCGCATTGCTCATTACGTGGACATCAAGGTGGCCATCATACTGCCCGGCGACGACGGCTCCTAAATATAGCGGATGAGCGCGTGGCTCGCCACCGATGGAGACATGTCGCGGCAGAAGGTGTACCACACGTTTATCAGCACGTCGTGCTGGATGGCGCTGGAGGAGATGGAGCGGGACACACGGATACGGCTTCTAGTCGTTCGGCATTACCGCGATCGAGATAGCGACCGGAACTGCGCCGTACCACAACTACCCGCAGATGAAGATGATGATGCTGACGCTGCCGAACGATCAGTCCACGATCGATACCGGGGCGGACAAGAAGGCCTGTACCAGGCGTGCGACAAGACGTTACGCAAACTGGTCACCGAATGCTTGTAAAAGGAATTGTCCAAGCATCCAACGGCGAGCGAGCTTTGTATGCTTTGTAACTATAGAAAAAAAACCAGTGGTTAAAAAAATTAACGCGAGGAGTTTTGATACCGTGCGGATTACGTTCATTACTTACTAACGTTCATTACAACTTACCTTATTTTCCATGATCGAACATCGTTTAGTTGGATTGCCGGCATTCTTTCTTCCCTCTTTCGAACGTTCGCCGGCTCAACACGGTTGCACAACAGCTGCATAGAAAATACCGCTTTAATTGATTTAATATTACAAATATTAGCTATGCTTTACTTACCCTAAACGGCTTTCAGGAGTGCGAAGTCGATTCTACCATCATTATAATTTTTCGGCTGTTTATTTTACACATTACACAACATTTCCCATATAACAATGGGGAATTATTTCTATGGCAAACAGGGTGCGAGGTAGCGAGAAACAGGTTGCGACGAGCGAGAGGCTCTGTTAATTCAGAGAGAGGGGAATGAAATAAAGGGGGAAGCGAGAAGAGCAACACATAAGGAGAGCGAGAATGCCATGGCGAGAAGTAACAAATGATGAGGAAGAAATAGAAGAAGCTATGGAGGAAGCAAACAGCAACACATACGGAGAGCGAGGATGCTATAATGAGCGGTGACAAAGAAAGAGAAAGAGTGATATAAAACAAGGAGCGTGACAACACATGGAGAGAGTGTAGCTAAGGGGATAAGAGAAGAGCCACACATACGAAGAGCAAGAATATTTGCGCTTGCTATAGCTTGCTCAATTTTCATACATGCCGCTCTTATCAAAAAGCCGGTAGGTCTTCGCTGATGATCGTTTGAATCAATCAAAAAACTTTTTGCGCAACGGTACCGTTTGTATTTACGGCCGTTTTGTACGTAAAATCGGAAAGTTTGAATGACTAGCTTTGCCCATCGACGCATTCGCCTGGAAACCGTCCGAAGCCATCCGCAACCGTCACGAGCTGTTTGGAATCGGCTTCGGATGGATCCAACGAATACGACGGCTGAAGTTACCGACTAACGCAACCGGCCAGTCCTGTCGGCTACAACAGATGACACAAAACATTACCGAGATTGCATCTACCTTTCACAACTTGCGATTATTGTGGAGTAATTCGGTAGCGATTGCGGTGTTTTTTCAAATTTATCCATCGCTAGTAGCTTGGCCCTAAATGGCAACATTCATGATTCTCAGATGGAGAAGAAAACAAAGACAAATTGACTTGCGAGCGCGCTAGGTTTTTCTTCTCGAGACCTTCTGGCGAACTCAAAGAATCCTTTCGATCTCCAAGACTCGCTCGGCCACTTATTTTGCGTAGAGATTAATGGCAAGAAACAAGAACGCATTATTGAATAGTATTTTGTTCACTCATAGCGTAGGCAGGTACGTGCAACCAAGATAACCGAAAACATTGACGATGGATCCAACACAACGCCGGTAAAGTATGAAAACCTAAATGATTACGCTCTTCCTCCAATATTCTCTTCAATCACAGCAGAAAGAAACGCAGCGAAAAAAAAACGTGAGAGAGAAACGAAGATCCGCCCTCAGATTAAAGCCACAACGCACCAAGAACAACTGTGCACAATACACACATAAAATACAAATACAGAGCGAACAGAGCGGATACAGGTACAAGCCACGCACGGCCGTGGCCCCACCCCCTTTTTTCGCAAACCGCCGTTTGCATATGACGTCATATTCACCAAACCTCTTGTTTTGCAGAAATCAAGAGGTTTGAGGTGAATTTGTGGTGAAAATTGTTATATGGGTTTCATCACCGATGTAGCCCTTTTTCAATCATTCGCCGTTGTGCATCGTGAGAGCTATTGTTTGGTTCAAAATGTAAACAAACTTTATTTTTTGAATATTTGACAGATTGCATGACCGATCAACCGCACACTATCTCGTTTTTCTTCTCAGGGCTGCTTCGATTGCCATAGGGGTGGCCTTAAAAAATCTTTTACCTTTTCAGGACTTGACGTACACGTAGCCGGATAGTCAGCCCTTGCTACGGCGGACGGTTCATACGCGGTTAGAACCCACGACGAGCATGCAGATGTGAGGAATGACGGCGGTGCTGCGGGACCGCTCCTATCCAGCGTGCAACTTGCATACTGCCACACTGTCTCCTGTCCGGTGCATACGCAGCAGGCAGGAGGAAGGATGCACCTCCTCAACAAAAAAAAACACCGTCATGAACCAGCGGTGGATCTAACGGTAGACGGACTAGACGGTCGCCGAAGATCTCTAGTATGTAGTATGGCGTATGTTTACAAGTGGACAGAGTATTAGCGACAAGGGCCCGCGGAAAGATGGTCGTTGGGGCCCCGTGGCGGGAGAACCATTGCCCCCCCCTCCCCCCTCATGCCGGCAATAATTGTAGGGCCTGTGACCGATGATCGTAAAGGTCCCATGGCCTAATCCCCCTCCCCCCTCCCTCCCTCCGCTGGCAATTTAGATATACTGTTAAATCTCCCAACAGCTGTGTGCCAGTACCCCTCCCCCCAGTCATCAGTTACCATTTACAGGGGTCTCAATTCGTCTTTCCGCCTTTCATGAACACCTTCCTTTCCGATGGATCATAACATCCCGGAAAAGCATACATTCGTCGACAGTTTTGCACACACACGCACACTCACACCCTTGCGCAGACGGCTCAGCATATCTGTGTAATCTATCCATACGAAAGCAAAAGCTTATGGTAACAAAGTTATGCTTAATGCTTAACACGTTCAGTTCGATGGCAGGCCCCAGGGACTGCCAGTGAACTTTCCAGTATACCGATTTTACAATCAGCTTGCGTTCTAGATGCCGGCGGAAAGGAAAGTTGATGAAAATCAGCGCCGGGCTGAATGTGTTAATGCGAATTAGGGTTCTGCGCGTTGCACAGCCAAGTCTCCAGCGTTAGCTAGCGATTCCGTAGTCATTTTTACATTGCAGCGTTTGAACTCATTGCGCCTTTTTGGTTTGATTTTTGAAATTAAACTTCTTCGCCGCAATGTTTGTTAACGGCTTTTTTAAGCGCCACAGCAACTCATGACCATTAACCATACGGGAGAAAGAGATAGCGCTATGAAAGGAAAAAGCACGGATGACGGCTGGCAGCGATTGGCCGTCTGACACACCAACATATCGAAAGCTGTCACATCGTGCTGGGCGAGGGGAATGAGGCGGAGCCAGAGACGGGCAGCTCGACGAGCTGCTTGACAAATTTGCCGTTGGAGAGAAAAGGAAGGCATGATAAAATTATGATAAAGCGAGTATTGGAATAAGCAACATATCAGAGTTGCATAGTAGGCTTGTTATATCTTATTTAATGTTCATTCTGGTTCAATAAATGTTAAACACTACACATACTTTCAATAGGTTATGGGCCCTGTCCAACGCGGATTAAATTGAATTAGAATCAGTGGAGTTCATCGTTTCATTTTTTTTCTGGAGTTTCATAAGTGCTTGGTTAGTCGAAAAAGGTTGAACCCTGTCGCATTAAAAAATGGCGGACGACAAGATTGAGAAACTTAACGACCAGAATTTTGAAATATGGAAGTTCAAAATGGAGCTGAAGTTGACCAAGGAGAAGCTGATGAAAACCGTGAAAGAACCGAAGCCAACGGAGGAAACAGAGATGGCGGCCTGGTCTGAAAAAGACGGAGAGGCGCGTCATATGATCGGTTTGGCCGTGGAAAACGATCAATTGGTCCACATTTGTCGGAAAAATACCGCGAAGGAAATGTGGGACACTCTCATGAGCATCCACGAAGTAGAATCTATGAATACAATGATGACGGTAATGCGAAAGATGTGTTCTTTGAAGCTGCCAGAAGACGGTGTAGCATATCTGCTATACAGAACATATTGTAATACACACTATCAGCCATAGACACATTGTAACACACTTTGGAAAGCCAAGCCACACTATTGTAACACATTCATCATAACACATTCAGTAAATCAGATCATACCATACACACCCCGAAGAATTCAGGCCCAACCGTTCATATAAAAACAATTGTGACACACTTAACAGAACCAACCGAAAACGTACAATATAAGCAGGAACAGTTTATGCATTATAACCCAAAGCAGGAACAGTATAAGCATTAAACCCAAAACAGGAATTTAGTGACAAGAACCATCCTTCTTGTCAACAAAAGACGAACGTAAATAGCTGAGTAAAAACAATAACTTTCCAACATACAACCCGGAACCAAATGTACGAAACCCTTAACTTCTTTTGAGTACAGGTGTCACCCGAGATACAACTGTATTTGGGACCGAAAAAATGTCCGAAAGCAAGGCGTAAGTCGCAAAATTGGTATGTCGAATATCAATGAATATAAAGTTTATAGCCGAAGTTGAAGAGTTGGAATTTATGATATCGTGTATTTTATTTAAAATAATGTTCGATAATGTAATAATTATATTTAAAAACCCGTATACAATATAGATATTCAATATAGGGTAGTTGTGGAATCTTTGGAAATGTGTATATAACGGTTATCAGCCCAGATATTCAAAAAAATACATCAATTTCTTGTCAATGACAACTTTCAACTGTCAAAATCAAAATCGTCGTATCTGCGAATCGTCGTAACTCGAGGGGGTCGTAACTCGGGGGACGCCTGTATAAATAAAACCAACTCCGATCATGGCAAGTCAGATTCGTTCGGACTGTCAGGATAGGACTATGCCCATCCTACATCTATCGAGTTCTCATTTAAAGAGTTTAGATATGTCCCCCTGCCCAAGGTAAGGCCTCTAAACTCCAACGTTACCAGTAAGGGAAACATCCTAAAGGTTTCTATGATCGCCTGGACGATCAAGAGTCGAAAGTCCGCTTCGAAACAGTATTCACCTCAGTTCTGCTTAAATTGGCAAACGATGACCTTCCTTAAACGATGTTCACGAAGGCCACCCCTGGCCAACGCGAGTTCATGGCAACCGTCCCAAAATCCAACATAGCGTAACAGTCATCAAACATATTACAACGGCAATCTTCCAGAGCATCTTAAGCAGTTAACGGCGATGCACAATCGTTTGGAAGTGGCAGATGAGGGCTTAAAGCCTCGACAGTTTGTGGCTGTAATGCAACACTCATCAACGTCATCGAAAAATCAGTTTGGGCGCTATCCAAGAATCCTACGCACGGATGGAGGAGGAGAATATTCTGGAGAAAAATTGAAGAAGTTTTTAGCGGAAAGCGGGACTATTCATCAAAAGACAGCTCCTAATTCACCTCAACAGAACGGAAAAGCGGAAGATAGAATCGATATGTTGTGGAAATGGTTATGTGCATGCTTGCTGAGTCTGGTCTCGGAAAGCAGTATTGGGGGTAAGCAATAACGGCTGCAAACTATTTGCAGAATCGGCTACTAATGAGTTTAGAATGTGTCTCTACAGTTTATTATACTAAACTACTACATAACTGAAGCTAGCTGCTTCTTTTATACCCGTCGTATATGCTATAGTCTACTTTGTTTTTCCAACACCCCCTCTTAGACCTATCGCAAATCGATGTTTCGTAAAAACTGCTGAAGAAAGCCCTTTCGTAAACATATCCGCAAGTTGATTTTCGCTTGGAATATACTTCAGTTGGATTCTTCCGTTCTGGATACATTCTCGTATGAAGTTGTATCTGATGTCTAAATGTTTCATCCGTTTTTGTTCGCGAGGCTCTTCGGCAATATACATACACGACTGGTTGTCTTCGTATATAATTAACGGAGTATTCAAATGCACGCCAAATTCGGTAAGCAGATTTTCTAACCACATTGCTTCGCAGGATGATTGGCTTAACGCAACATATTCCGCTTCTGTTGATGACAATGCTATGGTTCCTTGCTTTCTTGTGGTCCATAGAACAGTGTTTCCAAAAATTTGAAATATGTAGCCACTTGTGGAATGACGACTTTCCATGTCGCTACCCCAATCTGCATCAGCAAATCCTACAATTGGCTCCTCTTGATTATGTCGATATTCTAGGAAATAATCCTTTGTGCCTTGTAAATACCTTAGTACACGTTTTAGATGTGTCCAGTGTTCATCTGTTGCACCACTCTGAAAGCGACTAAGATAATTAACTGCAATACTAATGTCTGGACGAGACGTAATGATCAAATAGGTTAAACATCATACAAGTTCACGGTACGGATGCTGTGTTGTTCCCTCCATGTTATGGTTGCGTGTTAACTTCAAATTGGTTTCTAAGGGTACTAACGATGGTTTGCAATCTTCCATACCAAATCTTTTTAACAAGTCCTTCACGTACTTTGATTGATTAATTTTTAACGTACTTCGAGCCATGTCGTAACCAATTTTCATTCCAAGGAAGTTGCTTATTTCTTGCATATCGTCCATTTCGAATTTCCTTTTTAATTGTTCCTTTACCAGTTGAATTTCTTCCAAAGAGTTTGATACCAAAACTATATCATCGACGTATAGGATTAGATACATCTCAACTTTCGCAGATTTCCGAGTGTACAAACAACTGTCATATGCTGACCGTACACATTCCAGTGTCAACATATAATTGTGGAACATTTCATTCCAGCTCCGCGGCGCCTGTTTTAAACCATACAAGGATTTTTTCAGTTTACATACCTTCTTCCCCCTCTCAAATCCTGGTGGTTGTAGCATGTACACTGTTTCTGAAAGATTTCCGTTCAGAAAGGCGGTCCGCACATCCATCTGAGGGAGATAGAACTTCTTCTGCACTGCTACTGCCAGTAGGGTCCTCACTGTTGTTATTCGGACTACTGGAGCATACGTTTCTTGATAGTCATATCCTTGACGTTGAGAACATCCTTTAGCAACGAGCCGCGCCTTGTTCACAGTACCATTCTCCGAGTATTTGATTTTGAATACCCATTTACAAGGAACTGCTCTCGCGCCAATAGGAAGTTCTACTAGATCCCATGTTTCATTTTTCTCGAGCGCTTGCATCTCCTCATTGATCGCTTGTTTCCATTCAGGCCAATCGTCACGCTTCCGAAGTGCATCAATCGTATCGGGTAAATCTTCCACGTAATTTTCCGCGTTCAGTGCAAATGCGACATTAGCTTCATAATCACTAAAGCGCACAGGTGGTTTTCGAAGCCTTTCACTACGACGAACTGCTACTTCGTTATATTCTGTGTTTTCAATAACATCAGGCGTATCGTTCGAGTTTTCATGACATGTTTCTTCCATATTTCCAACAATGTCGGCCGATCTGTTCGTAGTTCCAATATTTGTATTTTTCACGTTTTCAATGCCTTCAGTCGATGTGTTCAAATAATCGCCAAAATCTTACAGATGTCGAACAGTAAATTCAATATTACGATTTGTTTCACTAATCTGTTCTGGTAGCATCCGTTCTTGGTCAAAAGTGGATTCTTCCAAACAACGATTCGACATTAATTCTTCGATTACAACATCACGAGCAACGATAATCTTCCGATGTACAGGATCCCACACACGATAGCCATTGATTCCGTAGCCAACAAGAAATCCTACTTGACTCTTGACATCAAGCTTCGTTCGCTTCTCTTTCGGTATGTGACAAAATACCTTGCTTCCGAATATTCTGAAACGAGACACATTTGGCTTGTGCCCGAACCACAATTCGTATGGAGTTTTGCTCATACTTAAAGATGAGGACGGACTTCGATTGATCAGATGTACTGCCGTCCAAACCGCTTCATTCCACATCGATCGTTTGAATTTCGAATCGTCCAAAATAGCACGTGCACGTTCCATAATCGTCCTGTTCATACGTTCAGCAACTCCATTTTGCTGCGGTGTATATGGAACGGTTGGTTCCATTACAATGCCCTTTTCCTCACAAAAATGAGTAAAATTTGAGTTGATATATTCACGGCCATTATCGCATCTCACTCGGGATATTCGACGATCAAAGTGAGCTGTTGCCATCGTTGTGTACTTAACAAAAGCGTCGAAAACTTCCGCCTTTGATTTCAGCACCTACACATCCCAGGAAGCTGGTGTGAACGGTCCACAAACATCGGAATGGATCAATTCCAATGGTCGCGATGATCGAGGTCGAGGAACTGTTTCAAATGGTAGCCTTGTTTGTTTTCCCATCATACACGATTCACAGACTCCTGCGTGCGGTTTCACATTTCCACAGTTGTCGATTCCTTCAACCATTTCAGCTTGGATGAGCTTCACTAGACCCGTATTTCCAATATGACCATACCGACGATGCCATATTGTCAGCAAATCTTGAGGATCAGTAACCATGGCAGATTCGATATTTGGTATTGAAATATCCAATTCATATAATCGACCTTTTCGACTTGCAGTGCACAAAACCTTAGATCCACGCATGATTTTTGCACCATTTTCGCTGAAGTTTACTTCCATTCCTCGTTCAACGACTCGTTTCACGGAGAACAAATTAGCAAAAAGTCCAGGTACATACAATACATCGTGTACTGTATATGGCAACTGCTTGTCTTAAGTTTTCACAAATATCTTCAAATCTCCAATTACATCACTTGTTAGTGATACTCCCGACTTGGCCACATTTATAACAATCTGTGAATTCAGTTTTCGAATATTCTGCAGATACTTTTTGTTGTTTACCATATGTTCCGATGCACCACTATCGAGTATCTATTGGAAATTTTCATCTAAATTCACATCACCAGTTATAAACGCCGTGTCGTCTTGGTTTTCCGCATAATGTGCCGTACTTTTCTTCTTCTGATTTTCCGCCTTTACGTGTCTTTCATTTCCTTTGTTTTCCGGACAATTTATACGCTAATGACCAGGTTTTCCGCAAGCATGACATTTGAAAACAAATCTTCCAGTATTTCCAGGTTTTCCAACTCTTCCAGAAAAGGCTGTGCTGGTTTCGACTGTTTCCACGTTGAATTGTCGTTTAACGGCTTCATTCAGCAAACGTGCTTTGACAAATTCCATCGAGCACTGTTCAACCGGCAACGTTTCCAATATCGTAATCAGATGTTCAAATGATTTCGGCATCGATTGTAGCAAAAAGAATACTAATACCGACTTATCTAACTTGATGTTAGCCGATTCAAGTTCCCTGACGAGCTTTTCAAATGATAAAATATCTTCTTGCAATGTTCGCTTTTCATCGAACTTCATCGTAGATAGCTGTTTCAGCAAGTAAAACACTCCAGAAACTCCTTTCTTCTCGAAATTTTCCTTTAACGTCAACCAAATTGCTCTTGGAGATGTTTTTCCTCGAACATATTCCAGTTGATTATCGGCTATTTTATGAATTAAAACCGATTTACACTTCGCATCTTGTTGCTTCCGTTTTAGCCGTTTTTCTTCATTTAGCGCTTCAATAATTATCGTCGGATTCACTTGAAAAAAATCTTCTTCTTCCAGAGTCTTTTCGATACAATGGAGTAACCCCAATTCTTCCAGGTATAATTCCATACGAAAACTCCAATTCGAAAAATTCGTTCCATCAAAAAGATACACGCGTTGCATTCGTTCTTCCTCCATGTTGATTTTTCCAGAGTACTTCGATAATATCGACCGGAATGAACACGACCACGAACAATAAAATTATCTTCAATGAATCCCTTTTATATCCGCGACACACTAGTTAGAGACGTGGAGAGCCCATAACCTAATGAGTTTAGAATGTGTCTCTACAGTTTATTATACTAAACTACTACATAACTGAAGCTAGCTGCTTCTTTTATACCCGTCGTATATGCTATGGTCTACTTTGTTTTTCCAACAGCTACCATCATCATCAATTGAGAAGACACCGTATGAATTTTGGCATAACAAGAAACCATCATATAGTCATACAAGAATTTTTGGTTCGGAAGCATACGTACATGTACCCAAAGAGAAGCGTTTTAAACGAAAAGCCTATCGTTTTTTGGATCATAAAACTAATCAGATAGTGATTAGTAGAGATGCCAAATTCATAGAAATACCCGAAACGGATTTAGAGAGAAACAAGACTGAATCGATTGAACCAACTATCGAAATGGTGCAACTACCATCGTCGAGGACCACACTAATGAAAAACTACGAAAGTATTTGTTGTGACCCGACCTGCCGAACTTGCGATCGCCGTTATTGCAGTCACTCACCGCTGACAGTCCTGCCAGCGTGTTGATGTGTTAGTGAGAGCGGTTCGGTAGGATAGGGCAATGATCGCTCGCCAGGCCAACGAACGGGAGCGATGGTGCCGAACACGTTGGTTGTAACGCAGCACTTACAAGAACGTCCTCGGTGCAAGCAGTCAGATTCTTAATAATACATTTATGTTAATTTATAAAGTTTTAATACGTGTGCAGTTAATGTAGATAGTAACACCAATATTAAATATCACAAACCCCGTTACAACACAAAAGTGGCGACGAGTAAATTCGGACAATTTTTTTTTTATAAAGCGACAATTTTTAATCTGTGAAAGTGGAAGTGTATGTGCGTGTGAAAATTCCCCGTCCACCGTCTAAGAAGCGCAGGATGAGCACCAACGAAAACGGTGCATCAGACGGAGCTAGCGAAGGCGAATCGCGTCGATCACCGTTGATCCGCCCCAGCGCTTTTACACCAGCGCAACCCTTCGCATCCGCGCACGATGTCAATGCACAACGCTTGCATCTACAACCGCACCGAGGACCAGCGGGGTCATCGCTCGGCGTACCAGCGGCGCCATCGCTCAGCATATCGCCGACGCCATCGCTGCAGCCAGGAGAAGCGTCATCTCAGGAAGCAGGATCGTCCCCAGACGGCGCGATGATCTACCAAATGCTGCAATTAATGCAGAAGCAGATGGCCCAACAGCAGCAAATGATGTCGCAATTAATGCAATTGCACCCGCTCCCGCAAACGTCGCAGCCCCAGCAGCATTCGCAGCAGCAGTCTTTCGTCCCGCAGCAGCAGTCTTTCGTCCCGCAGCAGCAGCCCGAGCTTACCATGGATGCTTTGGTGAGCAGCATTTCCGAGTTTCGGTACGAGGCCGAGTCGGACGTTACGTTTTCCGCCTGGTTTTCACGTTACGACGACCTGTTTAAGCAGGACGCCTCCCGACTCGACGACGCGGCGAAAGTTCGTTTACTCGTGCGTAAGCTGGGCACGACAGAGCATTCACGGTATACCAGCTTTATCCTTCCACGAGTTCCGCGCGATGTGAGTTTCCAAGATACAGTCAGCATATTGAGTTCACTTTTCGGAAGGGCTGAGTCGCTTGTCAGCAAACGATACAAATGCATGAAGCTGACAAAAGCGCAATCCGAAGACATACTCACATTAATCTGTCGCGTGAACCGATCGTGCGTCGACTACCAGTTTTCGTCCATGAGTGAGAATCAGTTTAAGTGTTTGACGCTCGTGTGTGGATTAAAGGATGAGGCTGATTCAGACATCCGCACACGACTTCTCGCACGCATCGAGGAACGAAGTGACGTTACTTTGGAGGATCTTGCAGCAGAGTGCCAGCGGATAAAGAGCCTGAAGGTTGACAGCGCGATGATTGGAACGGAGTCGCGTGAACGAGTCCTTGCAGTGCACGGTGCAGGTATGCCGTCGAACCAGCGGTACCATCGATCGGGCACGCAACCAGCTAATTTCCGGAAGCAGAAATCGAGTGATTCCGGACCATCGGCGAAACCATCGAAACCCTGCTGGTTATGCGGTGAGCTTCATTGGTCCAGAGACTGCAAGTTCAAATCGCATAAGTGCTCCAATTGTGGAAAAATCGGTCATCGGGAAGGGTTTTGCCGCACATCAGGACCGATAAGACGACAGCGCAACTTTCGAAAGCACCGGCAGGTAACATCACGTGTTGTAACTGTAAATATTTGCAGGGTTAACGACAGACGAAAATACGTCAACCTGACCATGTGTGGTCAACACGTGAGCTTGCAGCTAGACACTGGGTCGGACATAACAGTCATCAGTCGCTCGTTGTGGCAACAACTGGGCAAACCATCGTTAGTTCCGGCAGAGGTCAACGCTAGGACAGCATCGGGTGAGGAGCTTCAACTCGACGGTGAATTCGAAACCAGCATTGAAATGGCAGGTAAAACGAGGGAAGTTATCATTCGGGTGACGCTTGAAGGAAGACGCTCGACCCGTGTTTTGTCCAAAAAGGCCTGTCGCTTATGCCATGATTGAGACGGTCAACAAAGAGCTGGATAAGTTGGAACAATTGAATATCATCACGCGCGTAGACTTTTCCGAATGGGCAGCCCCGATCGTAGTTGTACGAAAGGCAAATGGCAACATCCGCATCTGTGGCGACTACTCGACTGGCTTAAACGATGCGCTTCAGCCACTCGAATATCCATTGCCATTGCCCGAAGATATTTTTTCGAAGCTTGCGCACAGTAGTTGGTTCAGCAAAGTAGACCTGTCAGACGCCTTCCTCCAGGTCGAGATTCACGAACAATATCGTCCATTGCTTACCATTAACACCCATAGAGGTTTATACCATTATAACCGCCTTCCTCCAGGCATAAAAGTAGCCCCAGCCGCGTTCCAGCAGATTATAGATAGAATGCTGGCAGGATTGCAGGGAACTTCTGGCTATATGGATGACGTGGTTGTCGGGGGGAAAACAGAGGAAGAGCATGACGAAAATCTAACGAAACTTTTTCGACGCCTCGAACAATTTGGGTTTTCCGTCCGAGCAGACAAATGCTCGTTGAAGATGAGGCAAATCGATTACCTTGGACACGTAATCGACCGTCATGGTATCCGACCGAATCATGCAAAAATCTAGGCAATAAAAAATCTTCCCGCACCTACTGATATCAAAGGCGTGCGCTCTTTCTTCGGAGCAGTAAATTTTTACGGAAAGTTTGTGCCAAAAATGCGCGAATTGAGGTATCCGCTTGATAACTTGCTGAAAAGTGACACAAAATTTGCTTGGAATATGCAATGTGAAAAGGCATTTAAATATTTTAAAGAAATCCTATCATCCGATCTTCTCCTCACCCACTACGACCCCACCGCAGAGATTATTGTAGCAGCGGATGCATCATCAGTGGGACTAGGAGCCACCATTTCTCACAAGTTTGGTGATGGCTCAATAAAGGTCGTTCAGCATGCGTCACGTGCTTTGACAACAACGGAGGAAAAATATAGTCAAATAGATCGCGAAGGGTTGGCCATTGTATTTGCCGTAACTAAATTTCACAAGATGCTTTATGGTCGTTCTTTCAGGCTCCAAACCGACCACCGCCCCTTATTACGCATCTTCGGCTCAAAGAAAGGCATCCCAGTATTCACAGCGAATAGACTGCAACGCTTTGCGCTAACACTGCAGTTATACGACTTTTCGATTGAGTACGTCCCCACCGGAAACTTTGGAAATGCTGACATTCTCTCAAGGCTCATAAGAAATCACGCTAAACCGGAGACAGAATACGTCATCGCCAGCCTCCAGCTAGAAGAGGATGTAAGGTCCGTAGTTCTCAACATGATTAATACATTCCCTCTCAATTTCACAGACATAGAGGAAGAGACACGGACAGATTCCCTACTATGGAAGGTTCACAAATACATCCAAGAAGGCTGGCCGTCTGCCTCGTCATATGGAATGGAGTTAGCACGCTTCTATAATAGAAAGGATGACCTGTCGACCGTAGGTGATTGTGTTCTTTTTAGAGAGAGAGCATGCGGTGCTTGAATCAACTTCATAGAGGGCATCCAGGGATTCAACGCATGAAGTCCGTCGCTCGCAGCTATTTATACTGGCCATCTATTGATGAGGATATAGCCGACTGCGTTTCCAGCTGTACAGCATGCATGGCAGTCGCAAAATCACCACCTCTACTAGAACCAAAGTTTTGGCCAAAGACCACCAAACCGTGGGAAAGAGTGCATATAGACTATGCAGGACCAGTTGATGGAGCTTACTTTTTGATCGTGGTTGACGCATTCTCAAAGTGGCCTGAAGTTATGAAGACAATCACCACAACCACTACAGCTACCATTTCGATGCTGCGAAGCATCTTTGCACGTTTTGGCATGCCTGAAAAACTAGTCAGCGATAACGGAGCCCAATTTACAAGCGACACGTTTAAAGATTACTGCAAGCAAAGTGGCATTGAACATATTAAAACACCGCCGTTTCACCCACAGTCTAATGGGCAAGCAGAGCGCTTTGTGGATACTATGAAAAGAGCCCTGAAGAAAATCCAATCAGAGGATATGTCCACTGAAACGGCACTCGACACCTTCCTGCAAACATATCGCTCAACTCCGCACCCTGCACTTAACCAACGTACGCCAGCTGAAGTTTTATTTAATCGAAACATTAGAATTCCCTTAGATCTGATACGCCCAACTACAACAACACATTCCGAAGTCGACCAACGAGATGATCAGCAACCGCCAGCAGCTAGACAGTTTCAACCTGGAGATGCTGTCTATATGAAACATTATTCGCGCAATGCTTGGCAGTGGATTCCCGAAATGGTATCGAAACGGATCGGAAGCGTAATGTACGAGATTATCACCGATGGACATCGCCCTCATCGTCGACATGCCAATCAAATGCGCGCACGTACATCGAGTGGCCGAGGACATCTTGCCGGCGACTCAACTAAGCATCAGCTGCCGCTTGATATTCTTACGGAAGTGGCACCGACACCGTGGGCAACGACACCAAAGGCACCGATACCCGTGGAACGGAACAACGATCCGTCCAGCACATCACAACGTTTTTCTTCCGATAGGTCCCCAACGCAGCAGATTGTACAGCCTCTACCATCTGCATCCGAGACCAGCATCAGACAGCCGATACAACCGCCACGCCGATCTTCTAGGCTTAGAAGACCTCCGCGTAGGCTCGATGGATATCGGCTATACTAAAAAGGGGGAGATGTTGTGACCCGACCTGCCGAACTTGCGATCGCCGTTATTGCAGTCACTCACCGCTGACAGTCCTGCCAGCGTGTTGATGTGTTAGTGAGAGCGGTTCGGCAGGATAGGGCAATGATCGCTCGCCAGGCCAACGAACGGGAGCGATGGTGCCGAACACGTTGGTTGTAACGCAGCACTTACAAGAACGTCCTCGGTGCAAGCAGTCAGATTCTTAATAATACATTTATGTTAATTTATAAAGTTTTAATACGTGTGCAGTTAATGTAGATAGTAACACCAATATTAAATATCACAAACCCCGTTACAACACAAAAGTATTGAAACACAAACCGAAGCAGTGGCTGAGATTGAAGATCATGAAACCACCATCACACAGGAACTCGAAACAATGATACATGATGAACCATTGGATGAACTGGACGATACGGTTTATGAAAACGCGTCCGAGGGTGAACAGTCATTTCAAGAACTTCAATTAGACGAAATTCCTCTACGATCATTGCGACCTAATAAGGGTATTCCTCCCAAGCGGTTGATTGAGGAAGCTTTAATCGCCAAAGAGGAGGAGAAGGAACCTAGAAACATACAGGAGGCGCTAAACTGTGAGGACAATTTTGAATGGAAGAAAGCCATGGCCGATGAGCTGAAATCTCATGCAAGAAATGGTATATGGGATTTGGTTAATATACCCGCAGGCCGTAAACCAGTTGTGACGCGAAATTTGCAAAGTCACCTACGGAAAAAGCATTCGCAAAGATGGAAACCGAGAGTGTCCTACTGCAAGATTCGTCTTCGTACAGAAGCCTAGTCGGAGCACTTTTGTATATCGCAGTGTGTGCTAGACCGGACATAGCGGTGAGTACATCATTACGGTGAACTTGTTGCTGGTGTAGGTGACTTCATTGCCTGGTTTTGTTTAACAACTGGATTATTCACCGTCAATCACCTGGAAACGTTTTCCGGCCCACAATCATTACGTCGCTTCAACATCACAATCAATCGCTCATCCACAAAGCAATGGCTGGTATTTGTTCCGCCTGCGCTAACGACATCGTAGCTGCTGATCGCATTGTGAAATGCCAGGGTTGGTGCAACTCTGAGTTTCACTTCTCATGCAGCGGACTTTCTGAGGAACTTTCCGCTACTATAGAGTCCTGTGCACAACTTTTTTGGGCCTGTAAAGCCTGTGTAAAGTTTCACAAGGATCCGCGTACGGCCGTGTTGAGGTCATCCACCCCGTACACTCACACTTCTGTCGACCTACTGTCCAGCATAGCCGACCTTAAAGCGGGCCTCCGTAGCGAGCTGTCACAGCATACCACAGCTATTAAGTTAGAGCTTCTGGAAGTTTTAAAGGCGGAGATCCGTTCCTGCTTGCGATCGACGCATGCCGCCACCGATTTACCGTTTCAACGGCCCATTCATCACAATTCAGCGCCTAAATTGTTTAATTCAGTGGTCAAAAATATCCCCGGTACTATTACACCCACACTACAACAGTATCCATCATTAGCCGCTTCTCTTAGTGTGAGTGCGAACGAACCGTCATCCTTCACCAATATGCCACCAGTTTACAACCCGCAAACACCACTACTCAGAGGATCGGGATCGCCGCTCGATTCTGACACACTAGACACCATCCCACACACCGATACGCGAATGTGGCTATTCTTTACGCGTTTCTCCCCATCGGTTACCACTGAGCAGATTTCTCTCATGGTACAAGTACGGCTAGCACTCGATAAGCGGGATGTGTCTGTACACCGTTTGACGAAGCTTGGTGCCGACACTAGTACACTCTCATTTATCTCATTTAAGGTGGGCATACCAGCCACTCTACGCAACAAGGCTCTCTCACCTAACACATGGCCCTCTGCTCTAACCTACCGAGAGTTCCGTGACTATCGGACCAATAATTATAACACTAATACCTGTGCAACAACTGAAACAAATTCGATGCTCGATCAAAACGTTACTCCCGCTACCGACACTTATCATAATCCTCTCTCACATTCTGGAGGGAGTGCCGCGATGCCAACTACTACAACAGATACGCTCGCACAGCCCGTTACGATTTCCTCACCTGCCATGACCACTACAGACGCAGCTTTGTTTACAAACGAACCACATCTTGACCTTAATGAGCGAATGCTTGTTACCACCACACCTACTAGGTCACCTCCCGAATGCTTAGCCGCTCCTAAAAAACGACCGAAGCGAAACGCTAAACGGACTGATGAATCTGCTGACGCTGGCCCGTCGGATGAATAGCAATCTTGCACAGCATCCGGCGATGCACCTCGTTCAGCTCATCCCAGTCTCTCTATCTACTACCAAAATGTACGTGGTCTACGAACGAAAACTACAAATCTTCGCCTGGCGCTATCAGAATCAGAATATGATTTTATCATTCTTACCGAGACTTGGCTTACTCAGTCCATACCTTCTTCGCTCCTCACTGACGATCATTATCATATCTACAGGTGCGATAGGAATCTTTCCAACAGTGCCCTCTCACGCGGTGGGGGTGTTTTAATTGCAAGTTCCTCTTCAATACCGACATGTGAAATCGCATCGCCTAATACCATACTGGAACAACTTTGGATCAAAACATTGCTGCCAGGTGTCTCTATTTACATCGGCGTTGTTTACATTCCGCCTAGTCATGCGAATGACCCCGCAGTGATGAACGCTTTACATGATAGTGTACGTGAAATTTCAAGCCGCATTAAAGAGAGCGATTTATTATACGTCTTCGGAGATTTCAATAAACCTGATATCAGATGGGAGCTGACTAATACATCAGAAGCCACCGATTGCTCTCCATGTTATTCTGTCATGCATTATGCACCTTTATGCAATTCCGTGGCTAATACCGATTTCGTTGATGGGTTGCATAGTACCGGATTATTTCAGTTGAGTGGTATTGCAAATCAATCTGGGCGTCAATTGGATCTGGTCTTCGCAAACCTTGCCGCAACCAATATTTTGTGCGACTCAATCACACCTCTGCACTCTGTGAATGGTACTTCGGCTCTAGAGAACTTCCTCCCATACGTAACACACTGTAGTATTCCACTTCTCAGTGAGGACTTTCATCATCCTTCATTGGATATGATGATTTATTATCCCGTACAACTATCCCACACCACCAACAGTCACACTCGCAGTACAGTCAATAGAAATTTCTTCAAAACGAATGTGGAACGTATGAATGCCCTTATTGTGTCGTTTGACCGTAATTTTGACTGCTCCAACTTTTCCACTATCGACGAAGCCACCGATTGCTTTAGCGTTTTTATGCGCTCAGCGATTAATTCCTGCGTTCCTGTTGCTCAACGAAAGCCTGGCCCCGATTGGTCTAATGCATCTTTAAGACGGTTGAAAAAAATAAAATCAAAAGCCTACGCGGATTACAGTAGAACGAGATCATCGCTGCATAGGAGAATTTTTTTCGATGCACTGAACAATTATCGTCGACATAATCGTGTGCTCTACCGCTCCTTCATTCGCCGTACTGAAAGGCAGCTATTTTCTAAGCCGACACGGTTCTGGAGCTTCTGGAACAAACGGCGCAATATAAGAAGTATCCCTCCGTCAATGAGCTACAATGGCCAAACTAGTATCGATACATCCGATATTTGCAACACTCTCGCCAATCGTTTCGCTGATGCATTCACCCTTCCTGTTCACAATCCTAACACACTAGCAGAGGCCACCCGCAATACTCCATCGGATGCTATCGATTTTATTATACCCACAATTGACGAAGCATTAATTGCGCGCACACTCAACGATATAAAACCATCTACATCATCTGGACCTGACAATATTCCCGCATACATATTGAAGCACTGCCGTCAATCACTCGCACCCATTCTTGCCAAAATATTTAATGATTCCCTTATGCGTGGCACGTATCCTGAGTCCTGGAAACACGCGCGAATGATTCCTATCCATAAAAAAGGCAGTCGACTTCATGCTAGTAATTATCGTGGCATTGTATCCCTATGCGCTTGTGCAAAGGTGTTTGAGCTCATTCTATACAATCCGCTACTCACAGCAGTTCAAAACTATATGAGCCCTAGTCAGCATGGATTTCTCCCAAGGAGATCTTCCACCACAAATCTTGCTGAATTTGTTGGCTACTGCTTCGACAACATGGATCGTGGTACTCAAGTTGATGCAGTATATATCGACTTCAGGGCTGCGTTCGATAGTATTTCTCATGATATTCTACTTTCGAAGCTAAAAAAACTCGGTTCCCTCGACTGGCACATCACCTGGCTGCGTTCATATTTAACTGGTCGTTCGTACTACATAAGTATAGGATCTCATCGTTCTCACTCTTTCACCAGCTCCTCCGGTGTGCCTCAAGGGAGTAATTTGGGACCGCTACTCTTCCTCATCTATATTAATGATCTATCTTTCGTTTTACCGCCAGGCCAACACTTAATGTACGCCGACGATGTAAAAATATTCGCTCCAGTTAGAAACGACAGTGACTGTGTACGCCTTCAAACGATCCTTGAGAATCTGGATAGCTGGTGCAGCAGAAACGCTCTCCAAGTGTGTGCTGATAAATGCCAGTGTATATCATTCAGCAGAGCCCGTCACCCCATCACGTTTACATACACTATGCTCAACACGGCTTTGGCTCGCACGACATGTATCCGTGATCTGGGGGTGCTACTCGATCAGAAGATGTCATTTCGCCCTCACATTGATAGCGTTGTTGCGAAGGGAAATCAGCTACTTGGTTTAATTACGCGGACCTGTAGCGAGTTTACCGATCCCATGTGCGTCAAGTCGATCTTCTGTGCCATCGTAAGGTCGTGCCTGGAGTACTGCTGTCCGATCTGGTGCCCGCTTGGCGTTGGTGACATCAATCGCCTCGAAGCCATTCAACGGAGACTCACCAGGTACGCGGTTCGACTCCTTCCATGGCAATCCCACCACGCTCGGCCCACCTACCATCAGCGGTGTCTGCTTCTCGGACTTGAACCACTCTGCTCTCGACGTAAAAACGCCCAATGCCTTTTCATATTCCGGCTCTTTAACGGAGAGATCGATTCCCCGGCATTACTAGCCAGCATCAATTTGTTCGCTCCCTGTCGGATTCTTAGATCCAATTTCCATCTCCGTGTACCGCGTACCCGCAACAACCATAGCCAGGGACACCCTATTATACGTATGTCCCTCGAGTTCAATGAAGTGTTAGATTTGTTCGATTTTAGTATGTCTACTTCCACGTTCAAGGAGAAATTGCGTCTACGTCACATGTAATGTTTGCTTATAACTAGATGTTTATTTATATGCTCCTTAATTTAATTATAAGGTTGCCGATTAGACATGATGATCCGTCGGTTTATATATATGAAATAAATAAATAAATAAATAAATAAATTACTTGGACGTCGTGTGGCCTCACCAACAGAGGCAGATTGGACAGCTGCGAAACGTGTAGTACGTTATTTGAAAGGGACGAAACATTGGCGATTACACTATGACGACAAGGCAACAGGTTTGGTTGTATATTCAGATGCTAACTGGGCTGGAGATCTGAAGACCCGAACATCGACGTCTGGAATGTTATTCTTGCTGGCAGGAGGAGCTATTTCCTGGGCTAGCCGATTACAAACATGCGTCACATTATCGTCAATGGAAGCAGAATTCGTGGCGTTGAGCGAAGCGAGCCAGGAAATCGTTTGGTTACGTCGTCTGTTGGAAGATCTTGGTGAAGCTCCACGACAACCTATTGTAGTGATAGAAGACAACCAAAGTTGTATAAAATTCATAGGGTCAGAGCTTATAAATCGACGTTCGAAGCATATTCATACAAGGGAATGCTTTGTGAGTGAATTATGCAACAATGGAATAATTAAACTGGAATATTGCCCTACAGAAGAAATGTTAGCTGACATACTAACCAAGCCGCTTGGAGCTATCAAGATTATTATATCAAGATCATTATAATTGGGTTTAAAATCCTAATTATCTGATTACGTTGAGGAGGAGTATTGGAATAAGCAACATATCAGAGTTGCATAGTAGGCTTGTTATATCTTATTTAATGTTCATTCTGATTCAATAAATGTTAAACACTACACATACTTTCAATAGCGAGAAAACAATCGAGTCGTTGGCAAATGGAATTCAAGATTTCCCGTACGATCCGGACGCAGGAGTTTTCTTTGATGCATGGTACGCTAGATACGAAGACGTCTTCATTCAGGATGGTCATTCTCTAGACGACGCCGCCCATGTGAGATTGCTTCTACGCAAATTAAGCACCCCTCTGCATGATAAGTACGTGAAAACTATTCTGCCAAAGCATCCTCGCGATTTCTCTCTGGATGAGCCCGCAAAACCGAAGAAGTTGTTTGGTCGCTAGAAGTCGGGTCTCACTCCCGTTACCAGTGCCTGCAGTACGCCAAGAGTGACGCGGATGATTTTACTTCGTATGCTGCCATGGTCAACAAACACTGCGAAGCGTTTCAACTTTCCAAGCTCACGTCGGATCAATTCAAGGCTCTCCGATTTGTCTGAGGACTCCAATCGCCACGGGATGCGGACATCCGAGCTAGATTTATTTCGAAACTGTAAGCTGATGAAACTGCAGTTGTTGAACAAGGAGAAGCTGCAAGTAAGGTGACTTTGGAAAGCCTGGTGGAAGAATGTCATCGTGAAGCCAATGTCAAGCATGACTCGCAGATGGTGGGAAACAAGGAGGCTTGCTCCGTCAACCCCATTTCGTGCAACCAGAATCATTCCTCTTCGAAGAAGACCAACAAAGTGCCAAAGACACCCTGCTAGAAATGTAGGGAACTGCACTACGTTCGTGAATGTCCGTTTGCATCACACACTTGTACTAGATGCAAGCAGCAAGTTTTATGTTCTTTCGATCGCGGAGGTGGTCGAACAAAAGTCACGCGTTTCTAATAAACTTAATAACGTATATTCAACTTCTTCTTTGTTACACTTGGTGTTGGCTCCCAGCACGCTTCCTTGCTGACCGCTAGTTCTTCTTACTTACTTACTTATCCGGCACTGCAACCGCTTTGCGGTCTTGGCCTGCCTCAGGAGTGTCCGAAACCGCTCACGGTCTCGCGCCTTCGTCTGCCAGTCCGTTATCCCGGCCTTAATGGCGGACGCCTCCACGCCATCTTGACGCTAGTTCTTCAGTGCGCCGTTAATGAGTCCGGGCCAGGTTAGCTCACAACAGCAAGGACATAAAGAAGGCTACTATTCAAGCAGTAAGCCCACTGCATCAAAGCCTTTCAAGCAATGGAAGCCCAAACAGAACATGAAGACGAATGGCATTTACACTGTTCGCAACGTCGGAAGGAAACGCAAATTCGTCTCGGTCGAACTCAACGGGGTAGCAGTCAAGCTTCAGTACCGTACCGATTAACAGCTTGGTCAACGTCGTACATCAATACTCTGACCAAATCGTTGATCGCCTCAAGCACCAGTTTCCGGAGGTATTTCGTAGCCCGCTGGGTAGATGCACAAAAGCGCAAGTGAAGTTATACTTGAAGCCTGATGCCCGCCCATGCTACTGCCCGAAGCGACCAGTGGCGTATGCGGCTCTTCCCAAAGTAGATGCGGAACTCGAAAGGCTCGCAACAAACGGTATAATTTCTCCAGTTCAATTCTTGGACTGGGCAGCACCAATAGTTGTCGTACGGAAATCGGACAATGTTTCGGTCCGTGTGTGCGGAGATTATTCTACGCGGCTGAACAACGCGTTGGAATGTGACCGTCATCCTCTACCTCATCCTGACGATCTTTTAGCGGAGCTGGCAGCGCCACGCTATTTCACACATCTTGACTTATCAAACGCCTATCTACAAGTTGAGGTTGAGGTAGAATCGCGCAAGCTGCTTACTGTGAACACACATCGCGGCCTTTTCCAATACAACCGACTTCCTCCCGGAGTCAAGTCGGCACCTGGCGCTTTCCAACGCATTATTGGCAGCATGGTGGCTGGCATTTCTGGCACCCTACCTTGATGATATCTTAATTGCTGGTCGCACCAAAGAGGAGCACGATGGTATCCTCTATGCTGTTCTAGAACGCGTCCGTGAGTATGGTTTCCATTTACGTCTTGAAAATGTCGTTTCGCGCTTCCCCAGAGCGGTTTTCTTGGATTGATCGTGGACAAGGAAGGTGTTCGGCCTGGCTCGTCCAAAACAGAAGCCATTGCCAAGATGCCACCCCCGAAGAACGTGAAGCAACTTTACTCATATCTCGGAGCTATCAACTGTTATGGTCGATTCGTTCCGCAGATGATGCACCTCAGAGCTCCCCTGGATGACCAGCTAAAAAAGGATGCTCGCTGGAACTGGACTAAAGAGATACAGAAATATTTTAAGCAGTTCAAGACCATTTAATCTCCGACCTGTTGCTTACTCACTTTGACCCATCTAAGGAGATCATCGTCGCGGCAGACGCATGGAAGTATGGTCTTGGCGCTGTCATGATTGTAGCTAGGACTCGTAAGGATGCTGTTCTGCAACAAGTGATTAGTTACCTCAATGAAGGATGGCCAGCGAGCGTGAAGCTAATCACCGATCCTGATGTGAAGAAGTTCTTCGTCAGACGTGAGGGACTTCAAGTCGTCGATAACTGCGTCATGTTCGGCGATCGAATCGTCGTTCCATCATAATTCCGGAAGCGAATCGTCCGCCAGCTACATCGTGGACACCCAAGAATAGAGCGGATGAAGTCTCTGGCTCGCAGCTACATTTACTGGCCGAATGTCGACGACGATGTGGCGCAATTCGTTCGTCAGTGCAATGCATGTGCTGAAGCAGCGAAGGCTCCGAAGAAAGCAACCCTGGAATCATGGCATCTCCCGGACCGGCTGTGGCAACGACTACACGTCGATTTCGTTGGCCCAATCGACGGACATCACCTTTTCTTAAAACATCAAATTTTATTTTACATTTTTTTCATGATTTTAAGTTGTTTTCATTCGATTTGGCATTTTTAATCCATAAAGGCTGGATGCATGCAATAATGAAAGAAAAATTGTGTTTTGTGGCATATTCAAAGGAATATTCAGTAAACTGCTTAACATCCCCATTTTGCCCCGCTTTCCCTTAACAGCATAATCAATAGTTGATATTATTTACGGCTTTCACTTCATATTCATCGAACTTTAAAACTGCAGCTATTGCATTGGTCATATGTTTCTTGCATTCAGTATCCTTTGATAATAAAAAACTTAGAACCACATTTTTTAAATATTCCAAATTTGATCCTTCTAATTGTCGATTCCTTCGTAAACGTTCCATCTCTTTTTCCATTGCCAATATTTGAGTTTTGTAAGTTTCTTCAATCATTACCTTTTCTTGGGCAAGTTTGCGCAACGAGGCTTCTGACGAGTTTTTTGAAGTTCTTAGAGCACTGATCTCTAGATTCATTCGTGCAATTTCTTGTGCATAGTGAATCAAATGCTGATGATCCTCAGATAACGATTGAAGCGATGTTACCATCATCAATGATGGTTCGGCATTACTATCCGAACGATCAACTAGTAGATTGCCTATCGTATCGTTATGAAACTCTTTTGTAGCAGAAGCCGAAGAAATTGAAAGTATTTCAAGAGAGGTTCGAAGAGTTCTAATTTCTTCCTCTTTCTCATCCATTACCGCTAGCGAACGTTCGCGTTGATTTTGTAATGAATCTTGAAGATGTGTGATTTTTCTCTCGAATGATGCTTGCAATGCTATCAACGCTTCGGTATGTTTGACGGAATCATTTTTAAGAGCTATCTGTTGATCTGTTATTTTTTGTTGTAAATCGAATTCTAGCTGAGCTGTTGATTGTTTTTGAACATCAATTTTTTGTTTTAGTTGCGAAACATTTTCTTGACACAAAAGAAGATCTTTTTTCAGTCGTTGATTTTCATCCAGTGCTTGCTCGTAACGCCGTTTATACATTTTTAATTCGTTCTTTTCATCTGCATGTTGATCTTGTGATGCTATCTCAGATAAAAAACTAAAATCCTCTTTCCTCTCTGTAATACCTCCTATGGAATGATTTTCTAGCAATAAGTGTCCTGCACCATAACCGTCCTCTATGGATTCCCGATCGTATTGAGGTGAATCATTGTTTTCTTCCACTCGCTTTGTTTTTAAGTTCGCAATTGCAGTTTTTAATTGCAAAATGTATACTTTATCCTGCTCTTTTATACGATCGTATCTACCTACCATTTCACTAAGTTCTTTGATGCGGGATTCAAAGTTAGCTACACGCTCCTCGTGTATTTCTCTCAAACGTTTGCTGTTTTCTTCTGCCAGACGGACACGTTGCTTTTCTTCTGCTACAGCAATTGCATACTGTTTCTTTAGATGGTTCATTTCATCTTGCAACTCACGCAAAGATTCTTTTAAGTTGATTGAACTATTATTATATCCTTTTGAATCGCAGTCTGTTGATTTTGTTTTCTTTGCATCAACAAGTTTTTTTGAAACGGTCTGTCGGTCCGGAGCAATAACCATAAACTGAGTCTTCAAATTTCCAAGTTGTAGCTCTAATTGCTCGTTTAGATTACGCTCGTCATCTAGTAATTTCTTCAACTCCCGTATTTTCACAGATTGATCTTCAGACGGTCCAATCCTCGGTCCGTAGTCTACAAGCGTATTGGGATTGAAACTGCTCATCTCGAATTGAGATTGGGATTCGAAATCTTTAATACGTCGCGACAGTTCTTCTATAATGGAATCCTTGTTTTCCAGTTTTTGGCGAAGTTGATTTCTTTCATATTTTGACACTTCCTCGATCCGGTTGCGTTCTGCTGTGATAATGGTGAGATTGTTCATTAGTGTTTGTAGTTGTCCTTCAACCGATCCAGATGCTAAAACTGCCTCAGAAGATTCATGAAGTCCATTATCCAAGATAGCCTCCTTGCCATCATTTACTTTTTGAAGTGCTTTTAAGGTTTCTTCTAATGCTACTTTTTCTTTGGCAATACCTTTATACGCCACGATAATATCTAAAAAATATATCATTTTTGATCGATTAAATACCAAGCCATTGCTGTTGGGTTACAGTACATAAGGTTTACTTCAATAACTACATACCCTTTAGCCGATTTTCATAGCGATTAATGTGTTCTTTCTGAGAGCTAATGATGGATTCATATTCTTTTAATTTGTTTGATTCGTGCTTCCTCTTTTCCATGATGTAAATATTTTTCTCCGGAACACAGAACAGCTAAACGAGATGCAGTACTTAGAAACAATATCTATTTAGGAATAATCAAACAAAATTGCAACGTTTACTATTTCACGAAATAAAGCAAGTTTGTTTAAACCTATAATACACAAATAAAAATAAAATAAACTTCACACTTCATAACTTTAATTACAGGCGGTCCCAGAGATACATGGTTAATGGGGACCGAAAAGGCCGAAAAATACCGCTTATCTCGAATTTCCGCGTAAGTCGAATCTCGTGATTTCCAGCCGAAATATCACTAATTTTCGTGCAATTTTGCAACTAGGGGGTGGTTTTAGCCACCAAAATGATTATTAGATATGTTTCTACCGAATTGAACAATTTTAAACCTTTTGAAATGGTATTTTACTTTCGATCAACACGGAGGTTATTTGGTATTTCACAATGGATGTGTCAAATAAGTACCATTTGTTCAAAGAACTGCCAAATTTAGATCACCACGTATCTCTAAATCCACGTATAAAAGGTACTGTGTATCTCGGGGACCGCCTGTACTGATATCATCTAAAGCTGCGCTCTGGCACCAATCGAACACGACATCCGACACGAACAAACCCTTATAATCATATGCAGGTGCACTGTCAGATACAAACAAAATACCAAAACAAACATGTCAAATCTCATACATTTTTCATGTTCGATGTCGTGTTCGATTGGTGCTAGAGCGCCGGGTAAGGCGGCGCTCTGGGACCAATCGAACGAAACAAACAAACACGACTCTGTTCGATAGGTGCTCTGTCAGCTGTTCGATGTCTTACAGACCTGTCATGATGCACTGCAATACGCCTTCTTTTTATCTCGAAATAATCTTTTTATCTCGAAAATGAAGCATTTTCATAGTTAAAATGAATATCCATCTGCAGGGGGAAGATTCAACAAATAATTTGCTAGTTATTCACATCAATAATACATAAAAATCATTCAAATTTAATATTGAAAAATGTAAACAATGGTCCATGCGAAACACATACAGTGCACACACATGCATTATGTACACGCAATAGTTTAATACGTTTCAAACCTGTATATTTGATGTTAAAATTGATTGTGAAGCATTGCAAATATTATTGATAGATATTTAAAATATTTTGCAGGCGAATTTTAAGAATAAAACGAAACAAAATACGAAAACAAACTTGAAATTGACCCGAATTGAATTCTATCTACTGTAGCTGAGAAGCGTTTGACAGCCAAGGTATTCATAGCACAGGTGGGTATCGAACATCAAAGACAGAATCAACTGACATGTTCGACTCGATGTTTGTCTTGTTTGTTTGTGTCTGACAGTGCACCTCCATATGGTTATATGGGTTTGTTCGTGTCGGATGTCGTGTTCGATTGCTGCTAGAGCGCCGCCTAAGGTTTACATCAAGGTGGGTTAAAAATATCAGTTGGTGGATAAGGGCTTTTGGGGGGTCGCCATAGTTGAGGGACTTTACGTCATTTTAAAACCGTTAACCAATGGTTTCCGCACATAAAGCATAGCAAATAAAAAAGATTGCTTTGTTACTACGTGCAATTTGTGTTTTATTGTATTTTTGATGCAGTACAAATGTTACACGCGTTTTCTTTATTCAGTTCCTTGTATGCATGACATTTCATTCGCTCCCTTCCTGTTTCGAGCAGTGCTGCTCGTTCGAGCAGTGGCAGAGCTGCCAACATGCCATAGCTGTCAATGTTGTATATAACAGCTCTTCCCCCGGAAATAAAGCACCTACTTCCGCTCTGCTACAGATCCAATCGTTGAGGAGGTTTGATGGTTCTTGTTGATCGACGAAGTCCAGAATCCGCTGTCAAGCCTGACGAACCGGAAGTCCCCTCAAAGGTGGCACACTCAGTAGATGTCGACGACTGGATCACCTTGAACGCACAGGGACAGTTTGTATAGTCGGATGTGCAGAGTCAGAAACGTTGGTTGTTGAAGACTGTGTGTCCGTTAACGGGGTCTGGGTCGAGGGTAAGTCAGAGGTCACAGTCAAGTCTTATCGTAATGGACAAGTTTGGAACAATAAGCGGGAAAAAAGTGTGGTTATGTGAAGCGTCGTTTTCGCTAACACACTAAATGTCATCGAACCCATCGTGGAAAGGTTGGAATAATATGGATTATTCTATTGTGAAAAGTTAAAATGAGCAGCATCATTAGGTAAAGCGTCATTTTTACCAACATGAAGTGGCGAAAACTAATAGTTTTCCAGGAAATGTGCGAGAATTGAATTAGAATTCTCCAGGGTTGCTCAAAGGAGGTTGGCGGAAATCAATGGATTTCTCCACAAGTAGTGCGAGAATTGGTTCAGAATTCTCCATGTTTGTGCAAAGAAGGTTGGCGGAAATCATTTGATTTCTCCAGGACAAGAGCGAGAATTGTAAGAGAATTCTCCATGGTTTGAAAACGGAGGTTGGCGGAAGTCAATGGATTTCTCCAGAAAAATGCGTGAATTGTAAGAGAATTCTCCATGAAAAAAAGGAGGTTGGCAGAAATGAATGCATTTCTCCAGCATAGGTGCGAGAATTGTAAAAGAATTCTCCATGTTTATTACAGGCGCAAGGAGCTAAAAAAAAAGGCTATTCCCAGTGTTAGAAATTGATAGTAAATTTCTCCATGCTACGGTAATTTCGGGAATGTTCGGGAAGTTTTCTCAGGAAATACAGAGACGATGGATAGAATCTTAGGAATATGTGGGTTATAGAATGATTAGAGTTGATAGCACTCGAGAAGAGGAAAGATATTTGTGGTTGCAGATTGATTTAACAGTTGATGTTAAGACTGATCTGGACACCAGTAACTAAGTTTCTGGTTGATGAACACAAGATTTATTTAGTTTTGTGTTTTTATTTGTTTTTGTTCTTTTAGATGCAAGAAATGCGACCAGTACCAATGTTCCTGTGCGATAAAATCGAAACTGCTAAACTTGCAACAGAATGGAAAATTTGGAAGGAAGCGTTGGAATGCTACTTTGCAGCGTACAACGTAACGGACCAAACGGAGAAAAAAGCAAAACTACTACATCTCGGAGGACCGGCACTACAGAGAGTGTTTAAAAATTAAAAGATCATGATCATGTGTCTTTGGTAATGTTGAAACCGCGCTGGTATGACCAGGCAGTTGAAAAACTGGATGAGTTTTTCGGACCGCAGTATCAAGCTACAATGGAGAGACGCAACCTGCGAATGATGAAACAAAAACCAGGTGAACGTTTTGCGGAATATTTGATTCGTTTAAAACAACAGGCATCTCAGTGTGGATTTGACAAGTACAGTAAAGAAGTAGCCTCAACACTGCGGGACATATACTTAACAGATGCAGTAGTTGAAAGATGTTCTTCCAATGAAGTCCGACGGAAAATTTTGCAGAAAAATTTGAAGTTTTCGGAAATCGAAGACATGGGAGTTGCGCAAGAGAGCATAGATAATCAAATAGCTGAAATGGCAGCTGGACCATCATCTGAAAAAGTGTTTAAAATCGAGCACGGCGGAAGAAAAGGAAATCCCAGAGCGGAATACAAGGGATCCAGACAAGTTGAAAACAGGCGTAATGAAAAGGCTTGTTTCAATTGCGTACGTGTAGGACACTTTGCGGCATCTTTCAATTGCCCTGCTCGCGGGAAGGAATGTAGAAATTGTAAGAAACTTGGTCATTTTGAACAAATGTGCCGAAAGTTTATGGAGAAGGGTCCGACTAAATGTCAAATAAGAGCAATTGACGAATCATCAGAGGCAAAACAACCGAAAACTGAGGAGGAAACACATAGTTCGAAAGTGTATTATGCATTCTATTCAGGGAATGAGTCAAACGTAATATCTTGTATGCTTGGAGGAGTTTCTCTTGAAATGATGGTGTTGTGTTCGGATGTCCGTTCACTTATTTGAATAAACCACTGAACTAAGCACAACTAAAAAGTTACAAACGAAACATGCAAACTTTATTCCTAACACATTAAATATTTGTTGAAACGTAAAAACCTCGGCGCAGCCGCGTGACGGTTACCGCACTCGTTGATCACCCGAGAACCGAATGCCCCGGGTGAACGGCCGTCGTGCCCTAGCCGCGATGGCGCGGCCCTTTCGCTCCGTCACACGGTCGCCCTCGACGGACAGCTCGGGTGACGTCCAGGGCTGTCGCACTCTGCGAACAACCTAGAGCCACAATGTTGCGCGACGCTGTCCGTCTCCACAACAGATGGTCGATTCAGGCGCTGATGCCAATTTAATTCCTAGTGAAATGTGGGAGAAAATAAAAAATCGGAACATAGCGGTAGTTTCATCAACGAAAGGAAGTTCGAAGATCTTGAGGGCATACGGAAGCAAAAAACCATTCACAATATTAGGCACTTTTGTTGCGGAGGTTGCTGTAGGGGGCCAACGCATTCAAGCGGAGTTTTTTGTGGTAGAAAAAGGACAACGTTGCTTACTGGGTGACAAGACGGCTAAGCAACTAGGTATTTTGAAAGTCGGGCTAGACATAAACAGAGTGCAAGTAGATCCGTTTCCAAAAATGAAGGGCATAACAGCAAAAATCAAGATGAATCCACAGATCATCCCGGTCTATCAGCCAATGCGACGAATTCCGATACCTTTGGAGGAGTCAGTAGATCGGAAGTTAGATGGATTGTTAAAAAGGGATATAATCGAGATAAAGACAGGCCCGACGACATGGGTTTCGCCATTGGTCGTAGTGGGAAAGTCAAACGGAGAGCCTCGTTTGTGTCTTGACCTCAGAAGAGTCAATGAAGCGGTATTAAGGGAACATCATCCAATGCCTTCGGTGGACGATTTTTTGGCGAAATTAGGACGCGGACAGCTGTGGAGTAAACTTGATATTAAGGAAGCATTTCTTCAGATCGAATTAGACGAGGATTCGCGAGACAACTTTCATAACCCGACGAGGGTTGTACCGTTTCAAGCGGCTGCCGTTCGGTTTGGGGACTGCTCCAGAGTTATTTCAAAAGGCGATGGATGAGACTCTATCTGGTTGCGAAGGAACAATTGGTATCTCGATGACGTGCTAATTGAAGGTCAAAATTTGCAGGAGCATGATGAACGGTTGAATAAGGTAATGGAATGTTTGAATTGAATTGAATGTAACAAATTTATTGAATAAATGGGTCTTTTCTATCATATGCAGGTTCTAAGTCGATTAAAAAAACCGTGGAATATAATTGAACTGGGAGAAATGCCAATTGCGAGTATCGGAGATAGAATTTTTAGGACACAGTCTTAATCAAGAGGGAATTATGCCATCAAGAAACAAAATTGAAACTATTCTATCGTTCCGTGAACCGCGATGTGAAACAGAAGTTCGTAGTTTTCTTGGGTTGGCAAATTACATGAATAAGTTCGTACCGATGCTAGCCACCCTCGATGAACCTTTACGGCGATTGCTACATAAGGACACAGATTTGGATGGACAGAAGAACACGCAAAAGCATTCAATGCCATAAAGAAAGCAATGGGGAATATTGATTACTTGGGATTTTATAAAGTCGAGGACCGAACTGCCATAATGACCGACGCTAGTCCGCATGGATTGGGCGCTATCCTTATTCAGTTCGATAATAGTGACAAACATCGTGTTATCAGCTTCGCTTCCAAAGCATAACGGACACAGAACATCGTTACTGCCAGACTGAAAAGGAAGCACTAGGTGTTGTTTTGGGGCGTTGAACGTTTCCAATATTATTTACTAGGAAAATAATTTGACATATTCACGGATTGTAAGGCATTAAACTATCTCTTCTCGAAAAGATCAAAACCGTGTGCGCGCATAGAAAGATGGGTATTGCGTTTACAAGCATTCGACTATAGGATCGTGTTTATGTCAGGGAAAGATATGTAGCTGATGCATTATCTCGGCTTCCAGTATAAAATGCGATACCATTCGATCCATCAGAAGAAATATTCGTAAGAGAAGTGGCTACTCATGCGGCAAATTCTTCAGCGTTGACTGGCGTGATATAGAAACAGAAAGTAGACAAGACGTAGAAATTCAAGAAGTATTAACGTTTTGAACACGGGAAAAACACAAGAGCTACCTATCGAGTACCGTGTGGTTGCCAATGAATTATGTGAACTAGGAGGAGTTCTTCTTAGAGGAGATCGGATTGTCGTACCATTAGCTTTAAGGGATAATGTGCTGAAAACGGGCCATGAGGGACACCCAGGCATCACTATGATGAAAAATCATCTAAGATCTCATGTTTGGTGGCCAAAGATGGATGGACAGGTGGAACAATTTGTTAAGAATTGCCGAGGCTGTACACTTGTAGGGGCACCAGCACCTCCAGAACCCTTACAACGAAGTAAATTACCTGTTTCTCCTTGGCACACAATTGCCTTAGATTTTCTCGGTCCTCTCCCAGAAGGACAACATCTCCTAGTAGTAATCGATTGCTACAGCCGATTCATGGAAGTGTGTGAAATGGAAACCACAACTACCAGCGATGTTATAAAAGAACTTTCAACAATGTTTAGTCGATACGGCATTCCAATTGCACTGAAAGCTGACAACGCGCCACAACTTAGCAAAGAATGTACGGAATGGAAGGAGTTTTGTGAGGCGAATGGTATTAAACTCATGAATACCATTCCCTATTGGCCTCAATCGAACGGAGAGGTCGAACGTCAAAATCGATCAATTCTAAAACCATTGCGTATATCCCAAGAACTTGGAAGAGACTGGCGTCGGGAACTATATCAGTACCTACTAACATACCATTCAACCAAGCATCCGACTACGGGAAAATCTCTGGGAGAAATTATGTTTGGTCGACGGATCAAGGGCAAATTACCGTTATTGTCATCTTTTCAGGAGGACCCGGAAGTAAGAGATAGAGACACGTTGATAAAAGAGAAAGGGAAACAATATGCTGATAAGCGACGGGGTGCGCAAGAAAGCTCGATCGAAGAAGGGGATGAAGTTTTGGCTAAGAGAATACGGAAAACGAACAAACTAGATACGGAGTTCATTAACGAAGAATTTATCGTCGTCATAAGATAGGTACAGACACAATTATTAAATCAAAGGAAACAGGGAAAGAATACAGGAGAAGCTCCGCACATCTCAAAAAGATAAATGAAGCTTCTTCAAGCGGATTATTGTGGACAGATTCATCTGCAGATAACATCCTTGGTCCGAGTAGCAATTCGCCTAAGACGCTATCAGAGCCTGGTTCATCCAAACGGGTGGTCCAACCTCCAGTAAGACATCGTGACTACATATCATATTAGCTTTTTTCACTATGATACATTTACCGTTATAAATGTTACACCTAAAGGACAAATAAAGGGCAATATAGAATTTCCACATTATGATTATACACAAATAATATTTATAAAAAGGGGGGGATTGTAGCATATTACTTTATATACACCTTTGTCGTTACATTGACCTTATGGAATTGTTAATTGGGTTGTCGAACCCCGAGACACACACACAGACGAGACGCACGAAGACACGACTGACAAGATGATTCATGTACGACGACCGACAGCAGCGGACACGCTACTACAGTCGTCACACACACGCACACACACAGCACGGGGAAATTGACCGTCCACTCTACCATGCCGCTATTGAAATGGCAATTTCAATAACACTCGTCTACAACACGTTTTGGCGCAATTAACATGATCACTCCTTTCATCGACAGAGAGATCGTTTTATCACCCTAATGCAACTAAAGCCTTCCTTCGCTCCTGGACCCGACGGAATTCCTTCTACCGTGCTGAAACGCTGTCAAACGACAGTAGCACCTATCCTTGCAAAAATGTTCAATGCATCGCTAGCCAATGGCTACTTTCCCAAAACATTGAGGAAATCTTGGATGGTTCCTATTACCCAAAGGGCGACAAGACAGATGCCATCAACTACCGGGGTATTACATCTTTGTGTGCCATTGCCAAGGTGTTCGAACTAGTGATATACAAAAATCTGCTACATGCATGCCGCAGCTACCTAAGCCCGTATCAACATGGATTCGTGCCAAAAAGGTCGACTACCACGAACCGGTTGAATTTGTAACCTATTGCACTAGTCAAATTGATGCCGGAGCTCAAGTCGATGCAATTTATACAGATCTGAAAGCAGCATTCGACTCTCTTCCGCACGCAATTCTTCTCGCTAAACTCGATAAGCTAGGAGTTCCCAGCTCGCTCGTACAGTGGCTTAAGTCTTACCTAATTAATCGCACATACATCGTGAAAATTGATAATGTTGGGAAAACTGAGCGCAGCACCGCTACTCAACCCTGTCGCCACGTCACAAGGGCTTGACGTACGCGTTCGGCTAAGCTCGGCGCTGCTCGGCTAAGTTCGAGAATGAAGGGCTCGGGATCGGCCTCTTCATCTTTTATCCGCCGACCCGGACGGACGTAGCGCGTGCTCGTCCCGTTTTACCTTGTACAGTGCGTGTCTTGTAAACGCGTCTATTTTATGTAATATTTAATTTGTAAAATAAATAAGTAATAAGTTGCAAACCTGTTGTGTACAGAAACGGTGCAGTGTAACCGCGACTCGATGCTGTCGTGCAACTGACAGCATCCGACGTCCGAATGGCCGTTAAGGGCTTCGGGAGCGATCGGGCTACCGAGGGTCGGCACTCGATCATATGCCGCGACCCGACACGCACAACAGTCTTGTAGCATATATGTTATTTATATTAGAATATAAGTGGTTGATACAGAAGAGCCGCGTGTGTCTTTAATATCCTCAATTGTGCACCTGTCCGAAACACAAAAGTGGCGACGAGTTTCTAATTGTTTGTTGTTTCGTTTCATTTATTCGTGTGAAAATTCCGCGACCCAAGCGGCGAAGGATGTCCTCTGAGGAGACTGGTGCCATGGACGAAGAGATGCGCCGTTCATCGCTAGGGCTAACTAGCGCGAGCGGAGGGCTAATTCCGCAGAATGGTGCGATGCTGCAACCCAACGTGCATCTTTTGGGCGACCAGCGCATTCTCGGTGGTATGCAGCGAAGTGAAGATGCCGCGCCGTTGCAGATACGTGCGCAACCGCCATTGCAATCCGGGTCATTGCCACTGTTCCACGGTGGTCAGGCGCCATTGCTGTCAGCTCCAACAGCGCCATCGCAGTCGGCTCCCGCACAACAGCACCAAAGTACAGGTCCGTATTTGAGTGGAAGTGATAATACGATGATGCAAACGCTACAGCAGCTACAAAAGCAGATGGCTCAGCAGCAGCAGCTTATTAGTGAATTATTATGCCAGCGTTTAAATAACTTAGGTGCGTCTACGGCCGCGGTACACCCCGAGCAGATCATTGACACGCTAGCGAGAAATATAACGGAATTTCGTTATGATGAGGAAGGAGGTGTAACGTTCGGTGGGTGGTTTGCGAGATATGAGGAGCTGTTTAGGAAGGATGCGGAGCGTATAGATGAAGCCGCGAAAGCGGGAGTTTTCATTTGCGGAAACGGTCCAGAGGTTGACCGAGTTGTTTGACACGCGAGAGTCGTTGCTTAGCAAAAGGTTCAAGTGCTTGCAAATAGCGAAAAATAAGAATGAAAGACCATATGTCATATGCGTGTAGGTTGAACAAGGCGTGCGTCGGATTTGAGCTTGGAAAGCTTACAGAGGAACAATTTAAGTGTTTATTGTTTGTGTGCGGGTTGAAGTCAGAGCACGATGTTGACTTCCGTACGAGGCTGCTTGCGCGAATAGAAGATAAAGCAGATATTACGCTGCAGCAGTTATCGGCGGAGTGCGGCAGGATAGTTAACTTAAAGAAGGATAGTGCCATGATCGAGTCCCCAGCACATGAGAATGTGTTGGCTGTAAAGTCGGAAAGACACTTACAAGTCAAAAGATCGCAGCTAGATCAGCGTACGACGCAGAGTAAGCCCTGCTGGGCATGTGGGGATAACCACTGGCAACGTGATTGCCCATATCGTACTAAAGAATGTTTTAAGTGTAGGCGGATAGGCCACAAAGCGAGTCATTGCAACAAAAATCGAAGGAAATTTAGGAAGCCTGAGTATGGCCTCGGATATGAGGAACAGGAAGGGAATATTGCACAAGTGGTAACTGTGAGTGTGCAGAGCGTAGCATCTAGGAGAAAATACGTGGAGGTTAGTCTCAACAACAAGCCAGTTCACCTGCAACTCGACTCAGGATCGGATATTTCTATAATAGGCATGCGTACATGGAAACAAATAGGGAGCCCCGGCTCAAACCCCTTCCGTCGCAGCGAGAACTGCTTCAGGAGCTGGTCTTATGCTCGAGGGTGAATTTCTATGTAAGGCCACACTAGGCAATGTTACGGCTGAAGTAACCATAAGAGTGGCAAAACATGATCTTATGCTATTCGGTACGGATCTGTTTGAGTTGTTGGGTCTATGGTCAACACCCATTGCAAGTTATTGCTATAGAGAGGGCAGAAATTTAAAGCAGCATGATAGGCTTGATCAAAAACAGACGGAATGTCTAGTAGCTAGTATAAAGGCTGGTGATGGTATAGATTATGCAGCAGGCACGGGAAATGCAATTCCATTCCCTTACAATGAGGTGGTTAAGCCCATGCAACGTGATACAATGCTGCGCAGATTATATAGCTATGGCAATTATGAAGGTCGAATAGATAGCGCCAATTACCTTCGTAAACAGCCCTCGCCGATAATTGTCACGAAGCGTACCAAAGAAAAGGGAGACACATGAGGTCGCAAGAACCTTAGCGTGGGCGTAAATAATGATTTATAAACGGGCATATGAGTTACAGGATCCCTGGCGAGAGGGTACATGTCTCAAGGAAGTGCTAGAAATTAAGTGATACAAGAATGGAAAATAATGGTATTAATTTACGGTAGGATATTTTAATGGCTAAGGGTAAAGTTTCTGGAACAAAATAGCCGTCACAATTTTAGCATTTTAGCACACCAGTTTTAGCCATCGTGGCACAACATTCCCCTAGCATAGTCTGCGTATGTGTACAAATGAATGGTCCACCTCGCCGCTCTTCTCGTGATAGAAGGGCGCCGCGCAGGTTGCAGCTGTACCAGCTGAATTAAGAGAGGGAGATGTTGTGTACAGAAACGGTGCAGTGTAACCGCGACTCGATGCTGTCGTGCAACTGACAGCATCCGACGTCCGAATGGCCGTTAAGGGCTTCGGGAGCGATCGGGCTACCGAGGGTCGGCACTCGATCATATGCCGCGACCCGACACGCACAACAGTCTTGTAGCATATATGTTATTTATATTAGAATATAAGTGGTTGATACAGAAGAGAGCGCGTGTGTCTTTAATATCCTCAATGTGCACCTGTCCGAAACACAAAAAAACCATAAAAGATAAGCACATGTCCAAAGAAATAGTCAGCAGCTCGGGTGTGCCACAAGGAAGCAATATTGGCCCGCTTCTCTTCATATTAGCCGGCATCGCGAATAAATGAACACATTTTAACAGTCGTTTAAAGTTCATTTTGGTTTAACCGAGTTCATTTGTTGTTCATTCCTGTTAAAATAAACGATCGTCAAAACAGTTAACGTCTGCTCGATATCGCATATAGGCAAACACGGGGAAAAAATTCGAGCAGTATAATTAAACGACTGTTAATTTGTATCGCATACGCTCTTGATAGTCGTTTGTTTAACGACGGCATGGGACCAGTCGTTAAAATTAACAAATGAACTCAATGCGTACGCGATGCCAAATTCTAGCAATTTTTAACGACTCTGGTTAATTTTTAACGACTGTTAATTTTAAACCATTTCTTTCGCGATGCCAGCTATTGTTTGTTAAGAATGCATCATGGCAGCTGACAGCCACCGAGTGACGCAACCTGCGCTCTATCAGATTACCGCGTTTTTGAAGTGTAAAACCACAAGCCGAAGCGTTGTGTGAGTGTGTGTTCGCTAGGTGTTACGTCCGGTGTTGAGGTGATATAGGACGGAGGCCGATTGAAAACTCCGGACACAACGTTTAAACTTTTAAACATATATAATAAAACTGCTTAAAGCTAACAAGCTAAAACACTGTGTCCGCGGCACGTCTATATTCCCTCGCTGCTGAACCCCGAAGAAGCACGATCGGCTTTCGCGCACGTTCGCCGCCTCCCGATCGCTGACACCGAAACGTCTGACAGTTGTCGCTCGGTCACGACAACCCAGAGTACCAATGTCGTGCAGCGCTGCTAGCGCCCGCAACACTAGGAGATCGAGAACAAGGCACACGCAGAAAGTTGATCGCAAATAAAATGTGGTAAAAAAAACACCGAACAGTGCTGCTGTTCTTCTGTTCGTGGTGCAAGCGCAATGGACTGGCTATCGAGTAATGCTTCTGTGTGTCTTTTAGCCGGTGGTACCTACTTCATGGATGGCACTGCAGTAAATCGTCACAATCATGCCAAAGACCTGGGCGTTCTTCTGTTTTAAGTTTGAACTTTAAACATCATATCGATGACGTTGTAGCCAGAGGAAACCAACTACTGGTCGTGGTTATCCGGATACTAAATAATTCCGCAACCCCTGTGCATCAAAGCTGTCTACAATAGTATCGTTCGTTCGGTTCTGGAATATTCTGGAGCCCAATAACATAATTATACAGATAAATTTGACAATTACACGATTGCTAGATTACAAACACTCTCTCAATCGCTGACTCCAATCTTGCTTCTGAGATATTCAAATAGGTTTGCATCCAAAGCTTTCGTTAATATATCCGCATGCTGTTCAGTAGTACTTATCGTTTCAAACTTAACATTACCAGCAGCAACATGGTCTTTAATGAAATGATGTTTAACATCCAAGTGCTTTATCCTTTTTGATTCAGCATTCTTCCGATATTGATTCAGCCAGACCAATACAACCACGGTTGTCTTCGAATATAATAACTGGATCCGATGGTGTTTTGCATTGCAAATCTTCCAAAATACCAGCCAACCAGATTCCTTCGGAAACAGCAGCACTTAGCGCTACATATTCAGACTCACTTGATGACAAGAACATTTCTTCTCTTTCACGTAAGGGTCAAGCAGGATATAAAAAGCCGCGATCGGCTGGAGCAAGGCAGAAGGTTCTAGCTCGGCTTACTGTGTGTATCGTCGCGGAATTGAAAGTGAAATAAAGGTTCACAGTTGCGGTACACTTTAGTCTACTTCCTGGATTTTTCTTATAGTGAAGTCCCTTAGTACGGTCTCGTAGTACAGTCGTCAACTCGTACGACTTAACAACATGCCCGTCATGGGTTCGATCCCCAAATAGACCGTGTGGCATACGTAGGATTGACTATCCTGCTATGGGGGGAAATCAATTAGTCACTGAAAGCCAAAACTTCTTTTGCCCACAGTCAATTCATCTGTGAGCCGCTGTTTCAGTCTCTCCATCGTTCGAATATTTCGTCCAACAACCAGAAGATCGTCGACATAAAGCACCAGATAAATTCTTCACCTTTTGCAGTTGAAACGTACATACAGTGGTCCCGGTTTGATCTACGGAACCCAAACTTCAACAATGACAAGTTGAAGCGGTCATTCCAGCATCGTGGAGCTTGTTTTAGACCATAAAGCAATTTTTTAAGTTTGCACACGATGCCTGGTCTTGCCCTCACGCCTTGAGGCACTTCCATGTACAGGTCCTTTAACACTCTGTGTAGCCGTTTGACGTCCATTTAGTGTACGTGTAAGCCATGATGGACGGCACCGGCTAGTACTACTCTAACTGTCGACAGCCTAGAACGGGTGCAAACGTGTCTTCAAAGTCAATCCCGGGCCGTTGTAGAAACCCTTTGACTACAAGTCGCGCCTTATACCGGACCTGTTGTCCGGTTTCATCCTCCTTCAGCCGGAACACCCACTTTGTTTTTAGTGGTTTCACACCGGCTGGACACATCGTCAGCTTCCACACATCGTTGACCTTCATGGAGTTTAGTTCGTCTTTTACCACTAGGTACCATCGGTCACGATCCTCACGAGCATTAATGTCGTTATACATTTCTGGAACGTCTGAAGAGAACGGAGAGCCAACAGCACAAGCACTAAATCCAGTAATATAGTCAAGGAACTTACTTCTTCATCATCATTACACGATTGGACTCCATCGCAGTCATGTTATTCAGTTGAAGAGTTTTCCCATATTGTTCGTCAGGATCTTCTTCTACGGATGTACATTAACGGCATCCTCGATCATTTCTTCCTCGATTACTTCTTCCCCTATTGCTGGTAGGTTAGCGGTACAATTAATTTTCCGTTATTTTCTGTATCATTCGTCCATGGAAAATATGTTTCGTTAAACTTCACATCACGAGCAACAACGATTTGTGTGTAATCCTTGTCCCATAGCCGATAGCCGTTTGGTGCATATCCGACCATAAATAACTGTCGACTTTCTGCAAGAAGCTTCTTTCTTTGCTGATTCGGCACCCATGCAAATGCTGCTTGCGACCATAGGAGTAATGCATCGAGCCTGCTGTTTCGGTTCCTCTTTGCTTGCTCTCTTCCATTGTCTTCGGCAGCGATTGCGGCCAAATGTTGACATCCAAAGACACGCGACTTTTCTGACTTGGCTCATTCCATACCATAGTCAGCCGGCGAACGTTCTTGATACGCAGACGTTGGATTCGATTAAGATGAACACAGCTGCCAGTACAGCTTCACTCCATAATGACTTGGAGCATGCGATCCAATAAACACGTACCTTTTCGATAAGAGTTCGGTTGAACCGTTCCGCGAACCCGTTCTGTTGCGGTGAGTAGGCTACTGTTGGCTCCACCTGGATTCCCATCGCTGGTAGTACTCTGTTGATTATTCGAAAAATACTCACGTCCCGGTCTACAGTGAGTTTTGAAATTTTCGTACCAAACTCGCAGTCGCATTGCTGAAAGCTTTTTGAATTTTTCAAAGACCTCGATTTCTTTTCGAAACAAATACACCACAGCAAAATGGGACTGATCGTCTATGAACGAGACGAAGTAGCGATGACACTTCCCACGATGGCGTCTCGATCGGTCCCACATACGTCAGAGTAGATACGCTCAACGGTCGGGTTGCCCTGTCTCTGGCACCATTGAACGGCTCCCGACAGTGTCTACCAAGACACACACGCCACAGAACTTGAGCTTTTCCGGTTTGAAGCGCACGCCCAGAGCAAGGTCTTCAAGTATCATAGTAGCCATGGCACCTTCACTGATGTGACCAAGACGACGGTGCTAAAGATTCAGCGCTCATCAGAACGCCATGGTTGCTCATTCCGTTAATAACGCCGGTTTCTTTGGCCACGAGAGATTCCCATTCTTCGCGCTACATCGATAAAAACTGGCTGTTTCAAGTTTTCCACGGTTGTAAAAACTTTTTCGAATTTACCATGTAGTCATTAGCTCTGAATCCAGCAGGAATTGAAGCTGATCACCGGTTTTTACCCTACGTTCCATTCATCCGCCATGAACACAAATTGTCTTGATTCACTGGCATCGTTGGCTTTCGTTTTAATCAGCAGTCCTTTTTCATATGCCCTTTTTCACAGTTGTTTTTTTCCGTAGAAATTTTAAAACCGTTCCTATTTCGATTTTTCCAGCGAATGCAGTAGGCTTCTCCTCAGAATTTCGATTCTATGCAAGCGCTCGTCCCTAGCAACCGGGTTCATTAACACTCATACGTTAATTTTGATACAGGAAGATTTTCTAATGCCGTCATCAGGGGATCGTAGGACTCCGGAAGCGTTAAACTCAAAGCCGAATAGATGTCACTTTCTTCAAGTTTTGATCCAGCCACTCGAAGCTGCCGAACCAGATCCTCAAATTGTTGAAGGTGGGCGCGCAACGATTCCCTTCCTTCAACTTTAGATGAGCGATCTGGTTCCTTAAGACCATTTGCCTTCCCGAGGAATTCTTGGCGAATGTATATTCTAGTGCTTCCCACATTTCCTTCGAAGTTGATTTTTCTCGAATACATCCGAGTATTCGTCAGAATGAAGCTCACCAGTAGAGAAATTGTCTTCGCGTCCATTTCCTCGAATTTGGCCATTTCACTGGCCACTGATGGAAATCCTTACCCTGCATCCCATACCTTCGACGCTTTCAAAAACACTTCGACCCCGAAACTTCCGGGTGTGTAGCCTGTTCCGGAAAACTGCGATATTCCGTGAACCGCTACTTCTTTTTGCTTGTCGCCCATAACCTAAAGACGTCTGTTCTTACTGAAGGTTTTATTACAACTAACTAATCCGTTAAGCGTTCATAGACTACTGTGATCTACATATAAGTTTGACAATTACACCGATTGCTAGATTACAACAAAAGACACGAGAGAAAATGTGGTGTGGAATAAAGTATGCAAGAAAACGTAATTATTATTTACGCCTTACGCCTACTTCCCTGGCAGGATCGCAATCTCTCCTCCATATGATGGCGGTGCCGTCTTCTAGGCCTTGAACCTTTTTCGGTAGAAGACGCAATGCACAGTCCTCTTTCATCGCTGGATTGCTAAATGGCTCTATCGACTCATCGCCATTGTTGCATCGAGTCGATATCTATGCACCATCCCGCACACTTAGGTCTACAGAAACTCTATTGCTCGCTCAACCCCGTTCCAGCGCTGGTGGGTTGACCCTATGTTCCGCATGTCGGCTGTCTTCAACACTGTGTAGCGACCAGAGTTCCATCTGGTGCATACATCTAGACCACGACCAAAAAATGTTCGACGGGCGAACTAGAGCGAGACAACCAGTGATAGCACGCTCACCGCCTCGGTTATCCGGTGGCTTGCTACACACATACTCTTATCCGGCAACTGTCGTTGATGTTGATTGAAATTTGAGTGATTCATACAGAGGGGTTTGAAGAAGCTTGAGGAAGCAAAGAGAAACACGTGGCGATGAGAGTTCGCATTCAGTTTAACACGCGCGCTTCACTACACCAATACAAATAACGTGCTATGACGAGCCGTCTGTGAATGTGTGTCTCTTCTTTCAGCGAGCTGAACAACTTGGAGCTGCTCGTCACATCGTGTTGTCTCGCTTACACTACACCATCGAACCATTGCTCCGTATGTCCCCCCCTCTGCATGTACAAAAAACCACCAGTGCAGCGTGACGCTTTGTCGGAGACGGTTGTGCGCGTTTTGTTGTAAGTTCCGCGCGCAGTATTTGGCGCTGGTGCGCATTTCGTTCAAAGTCTCGTGCATTGGTGTGTTTTGGTCAAATGTGACCGTATCAACAAACGATGCGCAATCTCAGATTGCGCATAATTTATCTGCCAAACGGATCGGTTTGATATATTTATCTGTCAAAAAAAATTATATACCTCGGGCATATAATCATAAAAATTTATGCGCAATCTGAAATTGTGTGGAAATGACGTTTATAGCTCAAGGTTGGCTACGCGAATTGAATATATTTTGATAAAACGAATATGTATGTATACGAACGTGTATTAATACGGTGAAGTGAACAACAATGTAGCCGGTCTCATTGTACAGTCGTCAACTCGTGCGACCTTACACAACATGCCCGTCATGGGTTCAAGCCCAACTAGACCGTGCCGCCATACGTGGGACTGACTATCCTGCTATGGGGGGGTAATCCAAAAGTCACTGAAAGCCAACCCCCACAAGTGGTACAGGCAGGCCTGACGACAACGGTTGTGAGCCAAAAGAAGAAGAAGAAGAAGAACAAAACAATGCACAGACGCATATGCAGTGCGTGGATCGACAAGTAAGAGTTTGCTGAACAGAGGCAACGCAGATTGTTGACAGGTGTCCCGCAGCCTGGCTCGACCCGGTACTTTGCAGTATGACGCCATTCGTGAGTATGATAGATTCTGAATGTGTTGTGAAAGTGCACTTTATGTGTCAATAAAGTGTTTAATGAAATAAAAATAACAGTGTTTGTGTTTGTTGTTAGAATAAGTGCGTATTTGCGATCGTGGCTATGCATGAAAGAAAAACGAGAAACGAAAGAAACAACTATCTTTATTATTTATTATTTATTTATATATTATTTATTTATTTATTATTTAATCTTCAACGGGCTGTATGGCCTAATTAAGATGTAACAGTTCAATTAAAAAAATACATAGCAAAAAAAGATTTGCATCGCAATTCACTGCGGCCACGGCAAAAGCCGGAGACGTTCTTGAAGCACTGAGTTGAGATGTCGAAGTCGAAGCAATCCGAGACAGTGTTGAAGACAGCCGACATGCGGAACATAGGGTCAGACCGACCAGCACTGGAACGGGGTTGAGCGAGCAATAGAGTTTCTCTAGACCTAAGTGTTCGGGATGGTGCATAGATATCGACTCGATGCAACAAAGGCGATGAGTCGATAGAGCCATTTAGCAATCCAGCGATGAAAGAGCACTGTGCATTGCGTCTTCTAACCGAAAGAGGTTCAAGGCCTAGAAGACGGCACGCACAGCATACGGAGGAAGATTATTGCGATCCTGTCAGGGAAGTAGGCGTAGGGCATATCTCGTGAGCTTACGTTGAATCGCCTCAAGTCGAGCAATTGAAGAAGCGTAGTTGGGCTCCAGATACGCACGAATATTCCAGAACCGAAACGAACGATACAGTTTTACAAAGCTTTGATGCACATGGGGTTGCGGAATTCATTAGTTGTCCGGATAACCACGCCAAGTAATTGATTTCCTTTGGTACTACAACGTCATCGATATGCTCTTTAAAGTTCAAACTAGAGTCAAGCAGAACGCCCAGGTCTTTGGCATGATTCTGTCGATTAACTGCAGTGCCGTCCATGAAGTAGGTCCCAGTCACTGGGGCTCTGCATCGACTAAAAGACACACGTAGCATTTCTCGATGCAGATAGTCAGTCCATTACGCTTGCACCACGAACAGAAAATTTCGATGCAGTCTTGCAGGAATGTAAATCACCTGTGTTGTGAATAGGCGCAAAAAATTTTGCGTCGTCGGCAAAAGATAGATACTGTCGGGAGGTAAACCGAGGGTAACATCGTTGATGAACAATATGAAGAGAAGCGGGCAATATTGCTTCTTGTGGCACACCCGAGACTGCGGTGGCTATTTCTTTGGAACATGTGCTTATCAATTTTCACGATGTATGTGCGATTAATTAGGTAAGACTTAAGCCACTGTACGAGCGAGCTGGGAACTCCTAGCTTATCGAGTTTAGCGAGAAGATATTGCGTGCGGAAGAGAGTCGAATGCTGCTTTCAGATCTGTATAAATTGCATCGACTTGAGCTACGGCATCAATTTGACTAGTGCAATAGGTACAAATTCAACCAGGTTCGTGGTAGTCGACCTTTTTGCACGAATCCATGTTGATAACGGGCTTAGGTAGCTGCGGCATGCATGTAGCAGTTTTTTGTATATCACTAGTTCGAACACCTTGGCAAGGGCACACAAAGATGTAATACCCCGGTAGTTGATGGCATCTGTCTTGTCGCCTTTGGGTAAATAGGAAATCCAAGATTTCCTCAAGTTTTGGGAAGTAGCCATTGGCTAGCGATGCATTGAA
>NW_024427894.1:0-53653 GCF_017562075.2 Anopheles merus
CCACCGTCACGTACATAGGGTTCTGTATCACTCGTCGGTATAGTGTAAATTAGATATAGGCAAGAAGAGGATAAGTGAGTTGCCCGCATTAGTGAGCGCTTTATTCCTGAAAATATGATTCCGCCCGCTCGCATAAAACAATTAAAATATCGTATGAATTTTTTGCTCCTAGGGAAAAAACAATTTTGAAATCTATAATAATGTCGGGCCTATACAAAATTTTTGAGTTTTGTTCAGCTGTTCCTATCGGAAGTTCTGCTACGTTGAAGTGTTTTGTTCCTGCATCCCTCGAGAATTTGTTCTTGCTTGGTTTCCTGATTTTATGTGTACGTGATTTCTGTTTCATCAGCGACTGCTGTTCTGTGCTATTGACTCTGCCCTCAGAGATTTCGTGACGTTCAGAGATACGCTCAGAGATTAATTCGCACCAGCACGACAACCATTATTTTTTTCCGTTCATTATTACGGCTCACCAAGTTATCGTTACGCTCTCTCACAATGGACTGGAAATCTGATCAAGTTGTTTGTATTGGCAATTTAATCTTTTTCAGAATGCATTCTGCAATTCGCTGTTCTGGTGTAAGTCGTCACTCGTACGACTTTACAAATGCCCTCATGGTTTCAAGCCCCGACAGACCGTGCTCTCATATGTAGCACTGACTACCCTGTTATGTGTAATCAGTAAGTCACTGAAAGCCAAGCCCACAAGTGGTTCAGGAAGGCCTTGACCGACAACGGTTTGTTGTGCCAAAAGAAGAAGAGAAGAAGAAAAGAAAAATTCTGCCTTTTCATCCGGATTTATCAAACTGCCTTGTGTCATGGAGGCACACAATCGTGGTTTTTGCATTACAGAACATCGGCCAGGACCCGGTTGAAGATGTAGATTGTTTGAGTCGTTATCCTGTGCTTGCTGTGAACGATGATTAACAGCGATATAGATGTAGCGCAAAATAATCATGAAACCATGAAAGCTGTACGAAAGATACTTGTTAGCAACCCTTAGGCCAAAAATACACGGACCGGAATTTCGCGGCCGCGGAATTCCGCTTGCTGAAAATGTTGGATATGACAGTTCGGGAAAGTTGCCGTTGACACATTTGTATATGAATTTGATAGCAGCGGAATTCAACGGCCGCGAAATTCCGGTCCGTGTGTTTTCGGCCTTACGAATCTATAACTAAAAAGCGGATTTGTTTTTTAAAACAGTTGACGTATTGATTTGTTAGTTTATACCTAAAGTGATGGAAAGGGAAATGATTTGGTATTAAGCATAGAAACCAAGTGGGTTCATTATACAGGTGGCTTATCCCGAACAATTTGACTGCCGTGGCTGTAGAAAAATGAAAACAAATGACAGGAGTGGATTCGATCATTTGTTGATGTATGCGTGTAAGCCCCATGGCTGTTGATGTTGATGTGTCGTAGAGGGTGAAAAGATACCTTAAGTGAAATTTTTCGGACGATAAATCATACACTCTCATAATTTGATAAGCATATATGACAGTATGTGTGGTTCTTCCATTCCAACCATTTCGATCTCCAATCCAAGCGTTGAAGCAGGTTATGTGTATTTCTTTTTTGTGTTTATCATTCATATACACACCAATAATGTAAACTATTTAATCTAAAATGTCTAATGATATAGCAAATATGCCATTGCACGCGTTGTGATTATGTGCCGAAAACAGTCTGAATCTCGTACACTGTTTCATTTGTCAAATCGTGCACAAAAAATCAATCGAAAACACAGCCGAAAAGTGACATTTTCACCCGCTTGGGACTTAGCACATCGAATCCTTCCTGTCATTCTCCATTCAACATGGCCTTCCCACCAAACCTATAAGCTTACCTAGTCCCTATAACTACATTGATATAATGGTCATTTTGCTAGTCAGTAGGCCCGTGGCAACGCTCATCGGATGCGATTTTATCGGACGCGATTTATATGGGATTTTACAGATAACGTCGGACGACGAAATCGCACGTCCGACGTTATCTGTCAATCCCATATAAATCTCGTCCGATAAAATCGCATCCGATGAGCGTTGCCGCGGGCCTAAACTGTTCATGGGTTGAAGCAAAGTACTGTATACAGTCTGGTCCCGAGTTACGCGGTTTTGGCGTTTCCCAAGGAATCCGCGTAATCGAATTTCGCGATTTTCTACCAAACTACATTTTCTTACTCGATATTTTTATTCAATCACTTTTATACACATAAGCATTTATTTGATTCGATTTGTGCAGAACAATTATGACATTCAGCCGTACCGGCGACTCGTTCGTCGAAAATATTCGTCGCTCATGAGTGGACGGGTTGTAACCACTAGTTGGACCGTACAAAATCTATTCGATTTTCTTATTTTTGATCTAGAGGGCTATGAATTGAGTAAAAATGAGCGTCGATGCGAACGATCCCAGGATCGAACGAGTTCGCGGTGCGGGTGCGGCTGATTTTTTATATACAGTCAGAATTCATAGTAGAACGCTTTTTTAGTTGAACGCTCAATAGTTGGCTGACAGTTCAATTGAAAAGCATGCGTTTGTATGAGAAATCCGGTTTTGAAAAATTCACAAAAATCTCATGGCATGCCGAGAAAATTTCAGATATTTTTGTTTGGAAAAACGTGCCTAATAAAAAAACACATACAGGCGGTCCCCCGAGATACACGGTACCTCTTATACGCGGATTCAGAGTTACGAGGTTTTCCAAATTTGATAGTTCGATGAGCAAATTGTACTGATTTGACACATCCATTGTGAAATACCAAATAATTTCCGTATTGATCGAATGTAAAATACCATTTTAAAGGTTTAAAACTGTCCAATCTAGTAGAACAATATCAAATAATTAATTTAAGGCTAAAACCAACCCCTACTTACTTACAAAATTACAAGAATTTCCCAAATAGCCAGAATGCTTAAGCAGCTCATTTTGGCACGCTAAGATCGCTGCTCTAATTCGCCTTTTGCAGTAGATAAACAGCATCAAAGTTCTATGTGGGACTTTCAAACAGCGCCTAAGCAGCTTCCTTATGCCACGATGCCAGGGATTATTTTTCTTTGTGTTTTATTTCAAGCAAGCGTCATCGATGAAATAACAACAAGATTTGTTTCGTTTAAACACCTATTTTATATTTTCAATCCTTTTAATTGATGAATTACACAAAATTTTACACAATTTTACTGATAATTCACAATCACTTCACTCAATATTCATTCTTCAATTAACGAATCTAACTTGTGCAGCAGCAATGAGATTATTGCCGGCGTCCGTCTTTGACACTTTGACAAGAGCCACCTTGAACCGATGTCATGCATGTTGTTTATGGAACACCTATGTATGAGCGGTGATGATTGTCATCGCTCCTGACGTGACACAACCTGGATGCCGTCCGGATGCACCCCGACCTGGCATCAACTAAAAGAGCTCTAGATCAATCAGCATCGTTGGTCGTGAACTTCCACTCTTTATTCTCCTCATTATTACATTTTTATTCAATAAAGTGAATTCATCAGCAACATTTTTTTGGTGTCAGAATTGGGATCCTAACAAAAGGCGATCCAGTAAAAGTGCGATTAGGAATCTGATCCACAGAATTGCAAAACTGCGTATTGCGTGAATGAGAGAGACAAAATGGCTACCATCGACAATGAAACAATGGCAACACTTTCAAGCATGATTGCGCGAGCCTTGCAATCCGCAATTGGCACTGCTGTTGGCCAGGCCAGAGAAGACGTCGCAGCTTCGTCCCAGCAAAAACTACCGCCATTTTCTCACGAGCCATACCAACGAACTGAGGGGATGTCTGTCGCTGATTATTTCGACCGGCTTGAATGGGCGCTCCAACTCAACAACATTCCCAGGAAAAATACGCCGACTACGCACGCGTACACATTGGGTCAGTGCTTAACAACGCCTTTAATTCTTGATACGCCCAAGAATCCAGAAGAAATTCCATACGAAGAACTTCGCCAATTCTACAGCGGCACTTCGACCAAGCGAAAAACAAGTTCGTGGAAAGTATCAATTCCGGAACATTCGACAACAGAAAGGAGAGACAATTGCCCAGTTTGTATTGCGGCTTAAACAAGGTGCTGCCTCCTGCGAATATGGAACTTTTCTTGACCGAATGTTAATCGAACAATGCTTCATGGTTTCGATGAACGCGCAATTTGTGATACAATTGTTGCAAAGAACCCTACGACTTTCAAAGAAGCTTTCGACATCGCCATCGCTATGGAAGCCACACACAACACACACGGCTCGACAAGTAGGCACTGTTTCACCCGTATCAGAACAACACACCGGCTTGGGTTTGAAAAACCGCGCACAAAACACAACAACGCCGTATAGCACCTGCTAACCGTAACCGGCAGACGAGCAGTGAATCATCCGATCGACCACCGAACACATTCTACGAGAGCGGCACACAACGTACAAATCCTGTAATGGGTGGTGAGGACAACACTTGCGAAGCCAATGCCGTTTTTCGCACCGCTAAATGCAACAAATGCAATCGTAAGGGCCATATTGCAAAGGTATGTAGATCTGAACGGAAACTTTTACCAACTGCACAGGTCCAGTCGCAGCAGAACTCCGATATCGACGTGGTACAATCGCTACATTGTATCAACAATATGCCCGTCCGTGAAAAAGAAAATGCTTAACGTGAAGATCAACGGGTTTCCCCTGACGATGGATTGGACACCGGAGCACCATGCGGCAAATATCAGCGAAACCACATTACGTAAAATACTGCCGAATATTCGCTGCAACCGTCAGACCGCCAATTTTCAAGTTACACCGGACATCGTATCAACTGCATTGGTCGCCTGTTCGTCCAAGTTTCACTTGGAACCACATCTAACAATCTTTTCTTATATGTTGTAGAGGGGAAGTATGACTCGCTTTTCGGACGCGATTGGATAGCACAGTTCACAATGAGATCAATTTTCGTGACTGTTTACTTCAACTGTACCAGTAAACGTACTCTCAAGCATCGAACCAACTCGGGAACAAGCAGCTCACTGTCGAACTGCTCGAAGACTTTAACAATATCTTTAGCGACGTTCCAGGTATGCTTGTAGGGCCACCAGCGAAGGTACACTTAAAACCCGATACCCACTCCGGTTTTTGCTCGAGCACGAGATGTACCACTCGCTCTTCGAGAACGCTACGCATCAAGATCGAAAAGAAACTTGCTTCCGGTTCTACGAAAAGTTGAAGTTTCAGAATGGGCTTCACCGACCCATATCGTCATTAAAAAGAACGGAGTATTCGGATAACCGGGAACTACAACCGACTGTAAATCCCAAAATGCTTATCGACGAACACCCATACCAAAAATCGAAGACATCTTCAACAAAATGAAGGAGCTGCCCTGTTTTGCCACCTCGACGTAACGGATGCTTACACGCACCTTCCAATCGACGAAGACTTCCGGCATATTTTGACGCTAAACACATCGACCACATGGACTGATCCGTCCAAAGAGAGCGGTGTATGGTGCTGCAAACATACCAGCTATTTGGCAGCGACGTATGGAGACGATCCTTCAAGGTTTGACCAATGTTGTCAGTTTTTTGATGACGTCATTGTATTTGCGAAAGACTTCGAAGAGATGCTAGCAGCGCTGACGAGACATTGGAGCAAATGCGACGAAACGGTCTTCGACTAAATCGTCCAAATGCATCTTTGCGACATCATCCCTCGAATGCTTGGGTCATCGCATCGATCGTCACGGCCTGCACAAATCAGCACAACACATAAACCATACGCGACGCTCCAACACCAACTACACTAGAGGAACTACATATTTTCTTGGTAAGCACTTATTATTCCTCATTCATACCCAATCTCTCTTGTAGGGCACGTCCTCTTCGAGATGTACTGCTTACCGATCCTTTTGAGTGGACACAAGCAGCAGAGAAGGCCTACCAAGACATAAAACTTGCGCTAATTTCACCACAAGTGCTGATGCAGTACGATCCATCGTTACCACTGATTCTCGCAACAGACGCTAGCAAACAGGTCTCGGCGCTGTTCTCTCACATCGATGAGCAATGGATCAGAACGACCGATCGCGTATGCCAGTTGTACAATGTCGCAAACTGAACAACGATACCCTATGATTGATAAGGAGGCTCTTGCGATAGGTGGGGCAGTGAAAAAGTTTTTCCATTACCTCTATGCGCGAAAATTCATTCTAATCACTGAATAACCCCTTACTCAAATACTGCACCCAGAAAAGTCTTTGCCTACTTTGTGCATTAGTCGAATGGCCAACTACGCCCGACTATCTGCACATTTCAATTTCGATATTGTCTACAGGCCCACAAACCAGAATACAAACGGCCGATTACTGCTCCATCCCAAATGCGCCACAGAAAACCAGAGCAATAGACAATTTTCACACGAGGGAGGAAATTGGATGATGAATTCGATCATTTTATATCTCAAACAGATTCAGCAACTCCCAATTAGAGCAGAACACATTGCACGTGAACGCGCAAAGACAGCCAACTAGGCAAATAATCCAAGATCTTGAACACGGTAGAGACCTCGCGAGAATGGGTTATAAAGCACCCGAGGCAAAATATACCCTAACAGCGAACTGCCTGATGTTCGAGCATCGCGTCGTAATTCCGGCTTCCCTGCGCAAAGCCATAATGCACGATTTACATGCAGCTCACATTGGAATCGTCAAAATGAAAGGGTTGGCACGATCATATGTCTATTGGCCAGGAATTGATTCCGAAATCGAGCAAACAGCTAAATCTCACAGAATGTGCACGACAAGCCACAAGTCCACCAAAATTCAACAAACACCATTGGGAATACCCTAACGCACCTTGGGAACGCATACATATCGACTATGCAGGTCCCGTGGCAGGCGCTATGCTATTAGTAGTTGTGGATGCATACAGCAAATGGTTCGAGATAAAGGTACCACATCAACTACAACAAACGCAACGATCAGTTTACTGGATGAACTATTCGCAGCTTATGGAGCACCAGTAACGGTAGTTTCCGACAACGGTCCACAATTTGCATCAGCCGATTTCACGTCTTACCTCAAAAACACAGGCGTTAAGTACCATAAGCTGACAGCCCCCTACCCCCTACCATCCGGCTACAAACGGCCAAGCAGAACGGTATGTTCAAACCGTAAAAAAGGCGTTGACAGCTATGGGTACAACAAAAGACACTTTGCAAAAGAATCTTAACACGTTTCTGCTACAATACCGAAAGGCTCCTCACACCGAAACAGGAAGTCCGCCAGCAAAGTTGTTCTTAGGTCGAAACATTCGCACGCGCATTGATCTTGTGCGACCACAAGATATCAACACACGGATGCATCAGAAGCAACAATCCACATTCGAACCGACTTTCCGTACATTCTCAGTTGGACAGAAAGTGTACTGTCTTTCTGGAAACCCACGAACGGACAAATGGATTGTAGGAGTCATCGAAGCCTGCTTGGGTGATCTCATTATCAATCAGATCTAACGGAAAGATGCTTAAGCGACATGTCGACCAGATTCGAAGCTTCCAAGGCAACGTCAGCTTCGAAGGACCGATGAAGACGTACCTCGTCGACTGGACTTCTATGCGAACACTGAGACGCAGCACCCACCAATCAATAATGAAGCCAACGAAACAGCAACGTCTTCAGATGAGTCCATTTCATCAGATATTGTGTTTGGAAACCCCTGAGCAACCCGCAACAATTAACCTCATCGTCAGGGAAGACTCACCGCCCGTAGCCCGCAGGTCCCAAAGACAACGTCGCCCTCCTCTACGCTACTCGCCATCTAGAGTGAACCAGGATCTTCATACAAGAGGGAGGAAATGTTGTATATGGAACACCCTATGTATGAGCGGTGATGATTGTCATCGCTCCTGACGTACACACCTGGATGCCGTCCGGATGCACCCCGACCTGGCATCAACTAAAAGAGCTCTAGATCAATCAGCATCGTTGGCTCGTGAACTTCCACTCTTTTATTCTCCTCATTATTACATTTTATTCAATAAAGTGAATTCAATACGCACAATGCATTAAAAAGCGATAAAGTTCCACCAAGTTCAGTACCCTTTCTTAACAAGCCTCAAGTTCCATCATGAACCCTACACATAGTGCTAATCAGCCGCAAAGTTCCAAAGAGTACCATGTGCCTGTTAAAAAGCTCCATAGTTCCGCAAAGTACCGTCTATCTCTTAATCAGCCACAAAGTACGACATCGGAACGATTTTTCGTTAAACAGCCCTAAATCAGCTATAAAGTACGAGCTGGTATTTGGGGTGATATTTTGGATGAAAATTGACGATATCGACTTACGCGGAATTCGAGATACGCGGTATTTTGCGGCCGTTTTCGGTTCCCATTAACCGAGTACTTTGGGGCGCCTGTACAGGTGTTTCCCGAGATACGACTTTATTTGGGACCGAAAAATGTCCGAAAGCAAGGTGTAAGTCGAAAAAGTCGTATGTCGAATATCTATGAAAATAAAGTTTATAACCGAAGTTGAAGAGTTGGAATCTATGATATCGTGTATTTTATTTAAAATAATGTTCGATAATATAATAATTATATTTAAAAGCCGTACACAATAAAGATATTCAAGATAGGGTAGTTGTGGTATGATTGGAAATCTGTGTATGTAGAATCCTCCTCTTTAAATAATACACACGGTATCGTTGATGTTCCTCGTCACTTTTTATTAACCATCTCCTCGATTCTCACCAACGTTCTCTTTATATAACTTCCAACAGTGACCAATGTTCTCTCCCACAATTCCCTCTCTTTTAGTCAACGTTCTCACACTTCCCCTCATCTATGTTTGTTCTCTCTCTTGTATACAACACTGCTTGTACGCAACTCTACAGTGTACAACGGTTATCAGCCCAGAAATTCAAAAAATGCATTAATTCTTGTCAATGACAACTTTTAACTGTCAAATCTAAATCGTCGTATCTGCGAATCGTCGTAACTCGAGGCATGCCTGTATTCAATAGTTAGCAGGGAATCGAAGTTCAACCAGTGAGTTCGGACTGTACATTATGCTATACAGGTAGTCCCCGAGATACACAGTATCTCTTATACGCGGACTCGGAGATAGGGTAACTGTACCAGTTTTCGACAGTGTACCTATTTCGGCAGGGTAGCTAACACGTTAAATTTGGCACAAATGTGGTAAATTTTTTCACAAAGCACAATTTTGTAGTTAAAGTGTACTTATTTGTTATTCACATACGAAGTTTCACACCATTTCATTGCGTATTTTTCAAACGTATGCGTATATATCAAATAAACTGTGCTTTTTTCGTCAGATTGCTGTCAGCCAATCGTTCGGCAGGTTTGTGATTAAGAGAACCAGAACAGTAAAACAATAAAAAAGTGGTGTAAATAAAGATTGTATGCTTATTTAATTTATTCTAACTTGTTCGGAATTGAAAATCGCTCGCGCTTTCAAGAAAAAGTTTAACAATTTTCGGGGTAGCGGATGGTCGCAGCTAATTTCAACGAAAACAGTTGGAAAAACATCAATCTTTCTTATGACATACGACTCACGAGTGAAATCGAGTCGAATCATAAAAAAATCACTCTCCAAAATGAACATATAAAAAAATCGGTAGTGATGTTTGGTTTTCGATCATTTGTGAGGTTTGAAATATGTTTAGCGTAATAGTCAGACATGAAATAAAATAACGACAAAAACCTTTCCAAACATTGATGGTCATAATCTGACCATTATCCAGTAAAATTTGATGGTTTATGTTCAGTCGAAAAATAGCTAAAATTTGGACCAAAATCATAAAGTTTTTACTTTGATGGCCTATATCTCAGTAAGTTTAAGATGAAAGCGTGAAATATATTGGTTTAGACTAAGTTTAAGTATCTATTTTAAGAAAATGTGTATGTTGTTAACTTGCGATCCAGTTAGTTTTTCGATTTTCATACAGGCGTTAGCCCAATGTGCATTGGTGTGCCGCCATGAACCAGATCTGATGCATCTTCTATGAATAAAAAAGGATGTTTTTCTGTTGCAGATTAGACCCCCCCCCCCGCCACTTAAGTATCTATTTTAAGAAAATGTGTATGTTGTTAACTTGCGATACAGTTAGTTTTTCGATTTTCATACAGGCGTTAGCCCAATGTGCATTGGTGTGCCCGCCATGAACCAGATCTGATGCATCTTCTATGAATAAAAAAGATGTGTTTTCTGTTGCAGATTAGACCCCCCCCCCGCCACTTAACACTTCAAAACATACCTAAAACTACCGATACAAATTGAAACTCTTACCGAAAACTGCCGATAAAGTTTTGATGTTCCTACCGAAAACCACCATAAAAATCTGGCCACACTGTCGGCAAATGCGAATAAAATTCACCTTCTACATAAATACATCTTGTTATACATTACAATAACTCGTTCTATTCAATCCTTGGTCTCTCCTGTCATCACACAGCGAGTCGTTTTTTTTTTTCTTGTCAAATTGATATTGTAATGCTTGTATAGTTTGTGTCGTACGTTTGTGTATTTGTCAGTCCGCTCAATTGGACTCATCATATTTTAAATTACTTACTTTCTAATGAGTTTTATGATTTTCAAACATTTCGTCACAATTTACTGCTTACACTAAATTCTCATAGAATTTGTTTCGTGTTTTCAAGTTTTACAATTAGACTCAATGAAATCGGCCAATCCAAAACTGAAAGTTGCCGATGTAAAGCATTCCATAATCGCTATGATGCTTTCAAAGAAAACGTTAAAATACGATCTAAGGCGAATCAGTTCAGTCATTTTGCGCAGCATAAAGAAGTACAGCTCAATAACGTTTTGTTAGAGGAGAAATCATCCAGCCATGTTCTATTAACATATAAGGCCTCGTAATCAGCCTGTGTTAACAAGTAAGAGGAAAAAGGAACTAAGATAACCAACGTTTGGAAGCCCACATGTCTATACAAAGGCAGTGTTTATATTTGTAAAAACCAATTTTGAGAATGCTAAGAACAATTTATTCCTAACCTGATGATTTCTGATTCCTAACAATTTAATAAAAATAAAAAGAATGATCTGTACTTTTACAGGTTCACATAAAACAAATGAGCTGCACACCGCTGTCGTCGAGAAAGTAATTCTTGCCATGATATCTTCCTGCAGAACGGCAACAATCAGGCCATCCGTAAGCTGCTTCACGTTGCGGTCTGCGAAGAGAATTATGATATTTGACACACCACCGTCACGTACATAGGGTTCTGTATCACTCGTCGGTATAGTGTAAATTAGATATAGGCAAGAAGAGGAATTAGTGAGTTGCCGCATTAGTGAGCGCTTTATTCCTGAAAAATGATTCGCCCGCTCGCATAAAAACAATTAAAATATCGTATGAATGTTTTTGCTCCTAGGGAAAAAACAATTTGAAATCTATAATAATGTCGGGCCTATACAAAATGTTGAGTTTTGTTCAGCTGTTCCTATCGGAAGTTCTGCTACGTTGAAGTGTTTTGTCCTGCATCCCTCGAGAATTTGTTCTTGCTTGGTTTCCTGATTTTATGTGTACGTGATTTCTGTTTCATCAGCGACTGCTGTTCAGTGCTATTGACTCTGCCCTCAGAGATTAATTCGTGACGTTCAGAGATACGCTCAGAGATTAATTCGCACCAGCACGACAACCATTATTTTTTCCGTTCATTATTACGGCTCACCAAGTGATCGTTACGCTCTCTCACAATGGACTGTGAAATGTGGATCAAGTTGTTTGTATTGGCAATTTATCTTTTTCAGAATGCAATTCTGCAATTCGCTGGTCTGGTGGTAAGTCGACACTCGTACGACTTTACAACATGCCCGTCATGGGTTCAAGCCCCGAACAGACCGTGCTCTCATATGTAGCACTGACTACCCTGTTATGTGTAATCAGTAAGTCACTGAAAGCCAAGCCCACAAGTGGTTCAGGAAGGCCTTGACCGACAACGGTTGTTGTGCCAAAAAGAAGAAGAAGAAGAAGAGAAAAATTCTTCTGCCTTTCATCCGGAATTTATCAAACATGCCTTGTGTCATGGAGGCACACAATCGTGGTTTTTGCATTTACAGAACATCGGCCAGGAACCAGGTTGAAAGATGTAGATTGTTTGAGTCGTTATCCTGTGCTTGCTGTGAACGATGATGTAACAGCGAATATAGATGTAGCGCAAAATAATGATGAAACCATGAAAGCTGTACGAAAGATACTTGTTAGCAAACCTTAGGCCGAAAATACACGGACCGGATTTCGCGGCCGCGGAATTCCGCTTGCTGAAAAATGTATGGATATGACAGTTCGGGAAAGTTGCCGTTGACACTTTGTATATGAATTTGATAGCAGGCGGAATTCAACGGCCGCGAAATTCCGGTCCGTGTGTTTCGGCTTACGATCTTATAAACTAAAAAGCGATTTGTTTTTAAAACAGTTGACGGTATTGATTGTTAGTTATACCTAAAGTGATGGAAAGGGAAATGATTTGGTATTAAGCATAGTAATCAAAGTGGGTTCATTATACAGGTGGGCTTATCCCGAACAATTTGACTGCCGTGCTGTAGAAAAATAAAAACAAAATGACAGGAGTGGATTCGATCATTTGTTGATGTATGCGTGTAAGCCCCAATGGCTGTTGATGTTGATGTGTCGTAGAGTGGGTGAAAAGATACCTTAAGTGGAAATTTTCGGACGATAAATCATACACTCTCATAATTTGATAAGCAATATATGACAGTATGTGTGGTTCTTCCATTCCAACCATTTCGATCTCCAATCCAAGCGTTGAAGCAGGTTATGTGTATTTCTTTTGTGTTTATCATTCATATACACACCAATAATGTAAAACTATTTAATCTTAAAATGTCTAATGCTAGACGTGCAATGAATATAGCAAATATGCCATTGCACGCGGTTGTGATTATGTGCCGAAAACAGTCTGAATCTCGTACACTGTTTCATTTGTCAAATCGTGCACAAAAAATCAATCGAAAACACAGCCGAAAAGTGACATTTTCACCCGCTTGGGACGTAGCACAATCGAATCCTTTCCTGTCATTCGTCCATTCAACATGGCCTTCCCACCAAACCTATAAGCTTACCTAGTCCCTATAACTACATTGATAATAATGGTCATTTTGCTAGTCATAAACTGTTCATGGGTTGAAGCAAAAGTACTGTATACAGTCTGTTCCCGAGTTACGCGATTGTGCGTTCCCGAGGAATCCGCGTAAGTCGAATTTCGCGATTTTCTACCAAACTACATTTTCTTACTCGATATTTTTATTCAATCACTTTTATACACATAAGCATTTATTTGATTCGATTTGTGCAGAACATTATGACATTCAGCCGTACCGGCGAACTCGTTCGTCGAAAAATATTCGTCGCTCATGAGTGACAGGGTTGTACCACTAGGTTGGACCGTACAAAATCTATTCGATTTTCTTATTTTTGATCTAGAGGGCTATGAATTGAGTAAAAATGAGCGTCGATGCGAACGATCCCAGGAGCGAACGAGTTCGCGGTGCGGGTGCGGCTGATTTTTATATACAGTCAGAATTCAATAGTAGAACGCTTTTTAGTTGAACGCTCAATAGTTGGCTGACAGTTCAATTGAAAAGCATGCGTTTGTATGAGAAATCCGGTTTTTGAAAAATTCACAAAAATCTCATGGCATGCCGAGAAAAATTTCAGATATTTTTTGTTTGGAAAAACGTGCCTAATAAAAAACACATACAGGCGGTCCCCGAGATACACGGTACCTCTTATACGCGGATTCAGAGTTACGAGGTTTTCCAAATTTGATAGTTCGATGAGCAAATTGTACTGATTTGACACATCCATTGTGAAATACCAAATAATTTCCGTATTGATCGAATGTAAAATACCATTTTAAAAGGTTTAAAACTGTCCAATCTAGTAGAAACATATCAAATAATTAATTTGAAGGCTAAACCAACCCCTACTTACAAAATTACAAGAAGATTAGTCCCAAATAGCCAGAATTGCTTAAGCAGCTCATTTTGGCACGCTAAAGATCGCTGCTCTAATTCGCCTTTTGCAGTAGATAAACAGCATCAAAGTTCTATGTGGGACTTTCAAACAGCGCCTAAGCAGCTTCCTTATGCCACGATGCCAGGGATTATTTTCTTTGTGTTTTATTTCAAGCAAGCGTCATCGATGAAATAAACAACAAGATTTGTTCGTTTAAACACCTATTTATATTTTTCAATCCTTTTAATTGATGAATTACACAAAATTTTACACAATTTACTGATAATTCACAATCACTTCACTCAATATTCATTCTTCAATTAACGAATCTAACTTGTGCAGCAGCAATGAGATTATTGCCGGCGTCCGTCTTTGACACTTTGACAAGAGCCACCTTGAACCGATGTCATGCATGTTGTATATGGAACACCCTATGTATGAGCGGTGATGATTGTCATCGCTCCTGACGTGACACAACCTGGATGCCGTCCGGATGCACCCCGACCTGGCATCAACTAAAAGAGCTCTAGATCAATCAGCATCGTTGGCTCGTGAACTTCCACTCTTTTATTCTCCTCATTATTACATTTTTATTCAATAAAGTGAATTCAATAAGCAACATTTTTGGTGTCAGAATTGGGATCCTAACAAAAGGCGATCCAGTAAAAGTGCGATTAGGAATCTGATCCACAGAATTGCAAAACTGCGTATTGCGTGAATGAGAGAGACAAAATGGCTACCATCGACAATGAAACAATGGCAACACTTTCAAGCATGATTGCGCGAGCCTGCAATCCGCAATTGGCACTGCTGTTGGCCAGGCCAGAGAAGACGTCGCAGCTTCGTCCCAGCAAAAACTACCGCCATTTTCTCACGAGCCATACCAACGAACTGAGGGGATGTCTGTCGCTGATTATTTCGACCGGCTTGAATGGGCGCTCCAACTCAACAACATTCCCAAGGAAAAATACGCCGACTACGCACGCGTACACATGGGGTCAGTGCTTAACAACGCCTTTAAGTTCTTGATAACGCCCAAGAATCCAGAAGAAATTCCATACGAAGAACTTCGCCAAATTCTACAGCGGCACTTCGACCAAGCGAAAAACAAGTTCGTGGAAAGTATCAAGTTCCGGAACATTCGACAACAGAAAGGAGAGACAATTGCCCAGTTTGTATTGCGGCTTAAACAAGGTGCTGCCTCCTGCGAATATGGAACTTTTCTTGACCGAATGTTAATCGAACAAATGCTTCATGGTTTCGATGAACGCGCAATTTGTGATACAATTGTTGCAAAGAACCCTACGACTTTCAAAGAAGCTTTCGACATCGCCATCGCTATGGAAGCCACACACAACACGGCTCGACAAGTAGGCACTGTTTCACCCGTATCAGAAACAACACACCGGCTTGGGTTTGAAAAACCGCGCACAAAACAACAACAACGCCGTATAGCACCTGCTAACCGTAACCGGCAGACGAGCAGTGAATCATCCGATCGACCACCGAACACATTCTACGAGAGCGGCACACAACGTACAAATTCCTGTAATGGGTGTGGAGGACAACACTTGCGAAGCCAATGCCGTTTTCGCACCGCTAAATGCAACAAATGCAATCGTAAGGGCCATATTGCAAAGGTATGTAGATCTGAACGGAAACTTTTACCAACTGCACAGGTCCAGTCGCAGCAGAACTCCGATATCGACGTGGTACAATCGCTACATTGTATCAACAATATGCCGTCCGTGAAAAAGAAAATGCTTAACGTGAAGATCAACGGGTTTCCCCTGACGATGGAATTGGACACCGGAGCACCATGCGGCATAATCAGCGAAACCACATTACGTAAAATACTGCCGAAATATTCGCTGCAACCGTCAGACCGCCAATTTTCAAGTTACACAGGACATCGTATCAACTGCATTGGTCGCCTGTTCGTCCAAGTTTCACTTGGAACCACATCTAACAATCTTTTCTTATATGTTGTAGAGGGGAAGTATGACTCGCTTTTCGGACGCGATTGGATAGCACAGTTCACAAATGAGATCAATTTTCGTGAACTGTTTACTTCAACTGTACCAGTAAACGTACTCTCAAGCATCGAACCAACTCGGGAACAAGCAGCTCAACTGTCGAAACTGCTCGAAGACTTTAACAATATCTTTAGCGACGTTCCAGGTATGCTTGTAGGGCCACCAGCGAAGGTACACTTAAAACCCGATACCACTCCGGTTTTTGCTCGAGCACGAGATGTACCACTCGCTCTTCGAGAACGCTACGCATCAGAGATCGAAAAGAAACTTGCTTCCGGATTCTACGAAAAAGTTGAAGTTTCAGAATGGGCTTCACCGACCCATATCGTCATTAAAAAGAACGGAGGTATTCGGATAACCGGAACTACTACAAACCGACTGTAAATCCCAAAATGCTTATCGACGAACACCCAATACCAAAAATCGAAGACATCTTCAACAAAATGAAAGGAGCTGCCCTGTTTTGCCACCTCGACGTAACGGATGCTTACACGCACCTTCCAATCGACGAAGACTTCCGGCATATTTTGACGCTAAACACATCGACACATGGACTGATCCGTCCAAAGAGAGCGGTGTATGGTGCTGCAAACATACCAGCTATTTGGCAGCGACGTATGGAGACGATCCTTCAAGGTTTGACCAATGTTGTCAGTTTTTTTGATGACGTCATTGTATTTGCGAAAGACTTCGAAGAGATGCTAGCAGCGCTGAACGAGACATTGGAGCAAATGCGACGAAACGGTCTTCGACTAAATCGTTCCAAATGCATCTTTGCGACATCATCCCTCGAATGCTTGGGTCATCGCATCGATCGTCACGGCCTGCACAAATCAGACAAACACATAAAAGCCATACGCGACGCTCCAACACCAACTACACTAGAGGAACTACAATTATTTCTTGGTAAGGCAACTTATTATTCCTCATTCATACCCAATCTCTCTTGTAGGGCACGTCCTCTTCGAGATGTACTGCTTACCGATCCTTTTGAGTGGACACAAGCAGCAGAGAAGGCCTACCAAGACATAAAACTTGCGCTAATTTCACCACAAGTGCTGATGCAGTACGATCCATCGTTACCACTGATTCTCGCAACAGACGCTAGCAAAACAGGTCTCGGCGCTGTTCTCTCACATCGATTGAGCAATGGATCAGAACGACCGATCGCGTATGCCAGTTGTACAATGTCGCAAACTGAACAACGATACCCTATGATTGATAAGGAGGCTCTTGCGATAGTGTGGGCAGTGAAAAAGTTTTTCCATTACCTCTATGCGCGAAAATTCATTCTAATCACTGATCATAAGCCCCTTACTCAAATACTGCACCCAGAAAAGTCTTTGCCTACTTTGTGCATTAGTCGAATGGCCAACTACGCCGACTATCTGGCACATTTCAATTTCGATATTGTCTACAGGCCCACAAACCAGAATACAAACGCCGATTACTGCTCCAGAATCCCAAATGCGCCAACAGAAAACCAGAGCAATAGACAATTTTCACACGAGGGAGGAAATATGGATGATGAATTCGATCATTTTATTCTCAAACAGATTCAGCAACTCCCAATTAGAGCAGAACACATTGCACGTGAAACGCGCAAAGACAGCCAACTAGGCAAAATAATCCAAGATCTTGAACACGGTAGAGACCTCGCGAGAATGGGTTATAAAGCACCCGAGGCAAAATATACCCTAACAGCGAACTGCCTGATGTTCGAGCATCGCGTCGTAATTCCGGCTTCCCTGCGCAAAGCCATAATGAACGATTTACATGCAGCTCACATTGGAATCGTCAAAATGAAAGGGTTGGCACGATCATATGTCTATTGGCCAGGAATTGATTCCGAAATCGAGCAAACAGCTAAATCTTGCACAGAATGTGCACGACAAGCCACAAGTCCACCAAAATTCAACAAACACCATTGGGAATACCCTAACGCACCTTGGGAACGCATACATATCGACTATGCAGGTCCCGTGGCAGGCGCTATGCTATTAGTAGTTGTGGATGCATACAGCAAATGGTTCGAGATAAAGGTAACCACATCAACTACAACAAACGCAACGATCAGTTTACTGGATGAACTATTCGCAGCTTATGGAGCACCAGTAACGGTAGTTTCGACAACGGTCCACAATTTGCATCAGCCGATTTCACGTCTTACCTCAAAAACACAGGCGTTAAGTACCATAAGCTGACAGCCCCCTACCATCCGGCTACAAACGGCCAAGCAGAACGGTATGTTCAAACCGTAAAAAAGGCGTTGACAGCTATGGGTACAACAAAAGACACTTTGCAAAAGAATCTTAACACGTTTCTGCTACAATACCGAAAGGCTCCTCACACCGAAACAGGAAGTCCGCCAGCAAAGTTGTTCTTAGGTCGAAACATTCGCACGCGCATTGATCTTGTGCGACCACAAGATATCAACACACGGATGCATCAGAAGCAACAATCCACATTCGAACCGACTTTCCGTACATTCTCAGTTGGACAGAAAGTGTACTGTCTTTCTGGAAACCCACGAACGGACAAATGGATTGTAGGAGTCATCGAAGCCTGCTTGGGTGATCTTCATTATCAAATCAGATCTAACGGAAAGATGCTTAAGCGACATGTCGACCAGATTCGAAGCTTCCAAGGCAACGTCAGCTTCGAAGAGACCGATGAAGACGTACCTCGTCGACTGGACTTCTATGCGAACACTGAGACGCAGCAACCACCAATCAATAATGAAGCCAACGAAACAGCAACGTCTTCAGATGAGTCCATTTCATCAGATATTGTGTTTGGAACACCTATGAGCAACCCGCAACAATTAACCTCATCGTCAAGGGAAGACTCACCGCCAGTAGCCCGCAGGTCCCAAAGACAACGTCGCCCTCCTCTACGCTACTCGCCATCCTAGAGTGAACCAGGATCTTCATACAAGAGGGAGGAAATGTTGTATATGGAACACCCTATGTATGAGCGGTGATGATTGTCATCGCTCCTGACGTGACACAACCTGGATGCCGTCCGGATGCACCCCGACCTGGCATCAACTAAAAGAGCTCTAGATCAATCAGCATCGTTGGCTCGTGAACTTCCACTCTTTTATTCTCCTCATTATTACATTTTTATTCAATAAAGTGAATTCAATACGCAACAATGCATTAAAAAGCGATAAAGTTCCACCAAGTTCAGTACCCTTTCTTAACAAGCCTTCAAGTTCCATCATGAACCCTACACATAGTGCTAATCAGCCGCAAAGTTCCAAAGAGTACCATGTGCCTGTTAAAAAGCTCCATAGTTCCGCAAAGTACCGTCTATCTCTTAATCAGCCACAAAGTACGACATCGGAACGATTTTTCGTTAAACAGCCCTAAATCAGCTATAAAGTACGAGCTGGCTATTTGGGGTGATATTTTGGATGAAAATTACGAGATATCGACTTACGCGGAAATTCGAGATACGCGGTATTTTGCGGCCGTTTTCGGTTCCCATTAACCGAGTATCTTGGGGACCGCCTGTACAGGTGTTTCCCGAGATACGACTTTATTTGGGACCGAAAAAATGTCCGAAAGCAAGGTGTAAGTCGAAAAAGTCGTATGTCGAATATCTATGAAAATAAAGTTTATAACCGAAGTTGAAGAGTTGGAATCTATGATATCGTGTATTTTATTTAAAATAATGTTCGATAATATAATAATTATATTTTAAAAGCCGTACACAATAAAGATATTCAAGATAGGGTAGTTGTGGTATGATTGGAAATCTGTGTATGTAGAATCCTCCTCTTTTAAATAATACACACGGTATCGTTGATGTTCCTCGTCACCGTTTATTAACCATCTCCTCGATTCTCACCAACGTTCTCTTTATATAACTTCCAACAGTGACCAATGTTCTCTCCCACAATTCCCTCTCTTTTAGTCAACGTTCTCACACTTCCCCTCATTCTATGTTTGTTCTCTCTCTTGTATACAACACTGCTTGTACGCAACTCTACAGTGTACAACGGTTATCAGCCCAGAAATTCAAAAAAATGCATTAATTCTTGTCAATGACAACTTTTAACTGTCAAAATCTAAATCGTCGTATCTGCGAATCGTCGTAACTCGAGGCATGCCTGTATTCAATAGTTAGCAGGGAATCGAAGTTCAACCAGTGAGTTCGGACTGTACATTATGCTATACAGGTAGTCCCCGAGATACACAGTATCTCTTATACGCGGACTCGGAGATAGGGTAACTGTACCAGTTTTCGACAGTGTACCTATTTTCGGCAGGGTAGCTAAACACGTTAAATTTGGCACAAATGTGGTAAATTTTTTCACAAAGCACAATTTTGTAGTTAAAGTGTACTTATTTGTTATTCACATACGAAGTTTCACACCATTTCATTGCGTATTTTTCAAACGTATGCGTATATATCAAATAAACTGTGCTTTTTTCGTCAGATTTGCTGTCAGCCAATCGTTCGGCAGGTTTTGTGATTAAGAGAACCAGAACAGTAAAACAATAAAAAAAGTGGTGTAAATAAAGATTGTATGCTTATTTAATTTATTCTAACTTGTTCGGAATTGAAAATCGCTCGCGCTTTCAAGAAAAAGTTTAACAATTTTCGGGGTAGCGGATGGTCGCAGCTAATTTCAACGAAAACAAGTTGGAAAAACATCAATCTTTCTTATGACATACGACTCACGAGTGAAATCGAGTCGAATCATAAAAAAATCACTCTCCAAAATGAACATATAACAAAAAATCGGTAGTGATGTTTGGTTTTCGATCATTTGTGAGGTTTGAAAATATGTTTTTAGCGTAATAGTCAGACATGAAATAAAATAACGACAAAAAACCTTTCCAAACATTGATGGTCATAATCTGACCATTATCCAGTAAAATTTGATGGTTTATGTTCAGTCGAAAAATAGCTAAAATTTGGACCAAAATCATAAAGTTTGTACTTTGATGGCCTATATCTCAGTAAGTTTAAGATGAAAGCGTGAAATATATTGGTTTAGACTAAGTTTAAGTATCTATTTTAAGAAAATGTGTATGTTGTTAACTTGCGATACAGTTAGTTTTTCGATTTCATACAGGCGTTAGCCCAATGTGCATTGGTGTGCCCGCCATGAACCAGATCTGATGCATCTTCTATGAATAAAAAAGGATGTGTTTTCTGTTGCAGATTAGACCCCCCCCCGCCACTTAAGTATCTATTTTAAGAAAATGTGTATGTTGTTAACTTGCGATACAGTTAGTTTTTCGATTTCATACAGGCGTTAGCCCAATGTGCATTGGTGTGCCCGCCATGAACCAGATCTGATGCATCTTCTATGAATAAAAAAGGATGTGTTTTCTGTTGCAGATTAGACCCCCCCCCGCCACTTAACACTTCAAAACATACCTAAAACTACCGATACAAATTGAAACTCTTACCGAAAACTGCCGATAAAGTTTTGATGTTCCTACCGAAAACCACCATAAAAAATCTGGCCACACTGTCGGCAAATGCGAATAAAATTCACCTTCTACATAAATACATCTTGTTATACATTACAATAACTCGTTCTATTCAATCCTTGGTCTCATCCTGTCATCACACAGCGAGTCGTTTTTTCCTTTCTTGTCAAATTGATATTGTAATGCTTGTATAGTTTGTGTCGTACGTTTGTGTATTTGTCAGTCCGCTCAATTGGACTCATCATATTTTAAATTACTTACTTTCTAATGAGTTTTATGATTTTCAAAACATTTCGTCACAATTTACTGCTTACACTAAATTCTCATAGAATTTGTTTCGTGTTTTCAAAGTTTTACAATTAGACTCAATGAAATCGGCCAATCCAAAACTGAAAGTTGCCGATGTAAAGCATTCCATAATCGCTATGATGCTTTCAAAGAAACGTTAAAATACGATCTAAGGCGAATTCAGTTCAGTCATTTTGCGCAGCATAAAGAAGTACAGCTCAATAACGTTTTGTTAGAGGAGAAATCATCCAGCCATGTTCTATTAACATATAAGGCCTCGTAATCAGCCTGTGTTAACAAGTAAGAGGAAAAAGGAACTAAGATAACCAACGTTTGGAAGCCCACATGTCTATACAAAGGCAGTGTTTATATTTGTAAAAACCAATTTTGAGAATGCTAAGAACAATTTAATTCCTAACCTGATGATTTCTGATTCCTAACAATTTAATAAAAATATAAAAGAATGATCTGTACTTTTACAGGTTCACATAAAAACAAATGAGCTGCACACCGCTGTCGTCGAGAAAGTAATTCTTGCCATGATATCTTCCTGCAGAACGGCAACAATCAGGCCATCCGTAAGCTGCTTCACGTTGCGGTCTGCGAAGAGAATTATGATATTTGACACACCACCGTCACGTACATAGGGTTCTGTATCACTCGTCGGTATAGTGTAAATTAGATATAGGCAAGAAGAGGAATTAGTGAGTTGCCGCATTAGTGAGCGCTTTATTCCTGAAAAATATGATTCGCCCGCTCGCATAAAAACAATTAAAATATCGTATGAATGTTTTTGCTCCTAGGGAAAAAACAATTTGAAATCTATAATAATGTCGGGCCTATACAAAATGTTTGAGTTTTGTTCAGCTGTTCCTATCGGAAGTTCTGCTACGTTGAAGTGTTTTGTTCCTGCATCCCTCGAGAATTTGTTCTTGCTTGGTTTCCTGATTTTATGTGTACGTGATTTCTGTTTCATCAGCGACTGCTGTTCAGTGCTATTGACTCTGCCCTCAGAGATTAATTCGTGACGTTCAGAGATACGCTCAGAGATTAATTCGCACCAGCACGACAACCATTATTTTTTTCCGTTCATTATTACGGCTCACCAAGTGATCGTTACGCTCTCTCACAATGGACTGTGAAATGTGGATCAAGTTGTTTGTATTGGCAATTTATCTTTTTCAGAATGCAATTCTGCAATTCGCTGGTCTGGTGGTAAGTCGACACTCGTACGACTTTACAACATGCCCGTCATGGGTTCAAGCCCCGAACAGACCGTGCTCTCATATGTAGCACTGACTACCCTGTTATGTGTAATCAGTAAGTCACTGAAAGCCAAGCCCACAAGTGGTTCAGGAAGGCCTTGACCGACAACGGTTGTTGTGCCAAAAGAAGAAGAAGAAGAAGAAGAAGAAAAATTCTGCCTTTCATCCGGAATTTATAAACATGCCTTGTGTCATGGAGGCACACAATCGTGGTTTTTGCATTTACAGAACATCGGCCAGGAACCAGGTTGAAAGATGTAGATTGTTTGAGTCGTTATCCTGTGCTTGCTGTGAACGATGATGTAACAGCGAATATAGATGTAGCGCAAAATAATGATGAAACCATGAAAGCTGTACGAAAGATACTTGTTAGCAAACCTTAGGCCGAAAATACACGGACCGGAATTTCGCGGCCGCGGAATTCCGCTTGCTGAAAAATGTATGGATATGACAGTTCGGGAAAGTTGCCGTTGACACTTTGTATATGAATTTGATAGCAGGCGGAATTCAACGGCCGCGAAATTCCGGTCCGTGTGTTTCGGCCTTACGAATCTATAAACTAAAAAGCGGATTTGTTTTTAAAACAGTTGACGGTATTGATTTGTTAGTTATACCTAAAGTGATGGAAAGGGAAATGATTTGGTATTAAGCATAGTAATCAAAGTGGGTTCATTATACAGGTGGGCTTATCCCGAACAATTTGACTGCCGTGCGTAGAAAAATAAAAACAAAATGACAGAGTGGATTCGATCATTTGTTGATGTATGCGTGTAAGCCCCAATGGCTGTTGATGTTGATGTGTCGTAGAGTGGGTGAAAAGATACCTTAAGTGAAATTTTCGGACGATAAATCATACACTCTCATAATTTGATAAGCAATATATGACAGTATGTGTGGTTCTTCATTCCAACCATTTCGATTCTCCAATCCAAGCGTTGAAGCAGGTTATGTGTATTTCTTTTGTGTTTATCATTCATATACACACCAATAATGTAAAACTATTTAATCTTAAAATGTCTAATGCTAGACGTGCAATGAATATAGCAAATATGCCATGCACGCGGTTGTGATTATGTGCCGAAAACAGTCTGAATCTCGTACACTGTTTCATTTGTCAAATCGTGCACAAAAAATCAATCGAAAACACAGCCGAAAAGTGACATTTTCACCCGCTTGGGACGTAGCACAATCGAATCCTTTCCTGTCATTCGTCCATTCAACATGGCCTTCCCACCAAACCTATAAGCTTACCTAGTCCCTATAACTACATTGATAATAATGGTCATTTTGCTAGTCAGTAAACTGTTCATGGTTTGAAGCAAAAGTACTGTATACAGTCTGTTCCCGAGTTACGCGATTTGTGCGTTCCGAGGAATCCGCGTATCGAATTTCGCGATTTTCTACCAAACTACATTTTCTTACTCGGTATTTTATATTCAATCACTTTTATACACATAAGCATTTATTTGATTCGATTTGTGCAGAACATATGACATTCAGCCGTACCGGCGAACTCGTTCGTCGAAAAAATATTCGTCTCTCATGAGTGGACAGGGTTGTACCACTAGGTTGGACCGTACAAAATCTATTCGATTTTCTTATTTTTGATCTAGAGGGCTATGAATTGAGTAAAAATGAGCGTCGATGCGAACGATCCCAGGAGCGAACGAGTTCGCGGTGCGGGTGCGGCTGATTTTTTATATACAGTCAGAATTCAATAGTAGAACGCTTTTTAGTTGAACGCTCAATAGTTGGCTGACAGTTCAATTGAAAAGCATGCGTTTGTATGAGAAATCCGGTTTTGAAAAATTCACAAAAATCTCATGGCATGCCGAGAAATTTCAGATATTTTTTGTTTGGAAAAACGTGCCTAATAAAAAACACATACAGGCGGTCCCCGAGATACACGGTACCTCTTATACGCGGATTCAGAGTTTCGAGGTTTTCCAATTTGATAGTTCGATGAGCAAATTGTACTGATTTGACACATCCATTGTGAAATACCAAATAATTTCCGTATTGATCGAATGTAAATACCATTTTAAAAGGTTTAAAAACTGTCCAATCTAGTAGAAAACATATCAAATAATTAATTTGAAGGCTAAAACCAACCCCTACTACAAAATACCGAAGATTAGTGATATTTAGGATGAAATTACTAGATATCGACTTACGCGGAAATTCGAGATCGCGGTATTTTGCGGCCTTTTCGGTTCCCATTTACCGATATCTTGGGGACCGCCTGTACAGGGTGTTTCCCCGAGATACGACTTTATTTGGGACCGAAAAAATGTCCGAAAGCAAGGTGTAAGTCGAAAAAGTCGTATGTCGAATATCTTGACAATAAAGTTTAAACCGAAGTTGAAGAGTTGGAATCTATGATATCGTGTATTTTATTTAAAATAATGTTCGATAATATAAAATTATATTTTAAAAGCCGTACACATAAAGATATTCAAGATAGGGTAGTTGTGGTATGATTGAAATCTGTGTGTAGAACCTCCTCTTTTAAATAATACACACGGTATCGTTGATGTTTCCTCGTCACCGTTTATTAACCATTTCCTCGATTCTCACCAACGTTCTCTTTAATATAACTTCCAACAGTGACCAATGTTCTCTCCCCAATTCCCTCTCTTTTAGTCAACGTTCTCACACTTCCCCTCATTCTATGTTTGTTCTCGTCTCTGTATACAACACTGCTTGTACGCAACTCTACAGTGTACAACGGTTATCAGCCCAGAAATTCAAAAAAATGCATTAATTTCTTGTCAATGACAACTTTTAACTGTCAAAATCTAAATCGTCGTATCTGCGAATCGTCGTACTCGAGGCAATGCCTGTATTCAATAGTTAGCAGGGAATCGAAGTTCAACCAGTGAGTTCGGACTGTACATTATGCTATACAGGTAGTCCCCGAGATAAACAGTATCTCTTATACGCGGACTCGGAGATAGGGTAGCTGTACCAGTTTTTGACAGGGTACCTATTTTCGGCAGGGTAGCTACCCAAATAGCCAGAATTGCTTAAGCAGCTCATTTTGGCACGCTAAATATCGCTGCTCTAATTCGCCTTTTGCAGTAGATAAACAGCATCAAAGTTCTATGTGGGTCTGTTGCGAAAAGGTACTCAAAGAAAATTAAGTAGATATTTCTAACGGCGAAAAATCACAAAATTATTTATTCTCCGAGTAACTGGCGCGAAAAGAGGCCGGGAGTCCGTCCTCCGGCCCTTTTATCCTCTCACCCTCCCGCCATCGCGATTCAATCGCGATGGAGTTTTCTCCTGTCGAGCAGTGGAACTCTACAACAGTTTCCTCTCTACATTTGTGGTGTTCCCCAAAACCATAACAAACGCTGTTGTCACAACATTCTCCCATCAGTTTAGCGCCCCTGGGTGCTACACTCCTATGACGTTTGTTTCTGCTCGCTCTGTTCTCCACTGCTGTCATTAATCCCATGCGGTCTCCCTTGTTGTTCTTTGCTAGCCTCATCACTTGACTTAACCTTTTCGCCTACATCTAGAACCGCAATTTTGGTCGCCGGACGCTCTAAAATCCCGTTTACCGTCTGCACTGTCGCTCTTCTTACTTGCCATCCCTTGCACAAATTACGCTTAAAACTCTCCCCATCGGCCAACTGTTCCTCGGCAAATTTCCGTCCACGATCACTACAACATCGTCTACCTTGATGCGCGGTGCCGGATGAAACCATTTCGATCTGCGGGTAAGTGTAGGAAGATAATCCGCGATCCACCTCTTCCAGAACAAGTCCGCATTCCCTTGTGTGGCGCTCCAAGACGATTTAATCGATGCCGGGGAGTCATCGAAGAACGCCGTAGTTTTTCTTCCGTCTGAGCTGCCTAGCAGTAGGTGGTTTGGGGTTATGGGAAAGTCCAGGTCCTCATCGAGCGGTATGTAGGTCAGCGGCCGGGAGTTTACCATCATCTCAATCTCCGTCATCGTGGTGAGCAGTATTTCATGGTTGTCGGTGTAGCACATGGACCAAACACGTCCATCCAAGTCTCGTCTTTGCGGCGATTGGTTCGTCAAAGCTCCCTTCAGCGCACCGTGACGGTTTCCAGGTGGATATTGTCCATACCAATCAGGATTCGTGGCTTCACTCCAACATAAGAAGCTATCGGCAGGCCCCTTAGGTGTGAGTATTTCTGGGCCAGTTCCTCGAGCGGTAGCGTTTGTGCTGGAAGTGATAACTCATTCACTGTGTGCACCTTTTGAAGATCGTATGTTGGAGCTCCCCTGTAGACACCTGATACCCGCAGCGACACCATTACGAATTGGCCTCCTCGCGTGTAGTGTCACCAGTCCATTTCAGGCACAATGGATGTGGAATGCCCTCAATGCCAAGTTCGTCGATCAACCTTCGATCAATAAACGTCGCCGAGGAGCCTTCGTCTAAGAAGGCGTAAGTGTTGACATCCTTCTTCCCGCCGTATATTGTGATAGGTATGTAACGAAAGAGTGAATTCGGTTTAGTGCTAACGTGAGTGTTCAGTGCGTGTTGTGTGCTGCCGCTGCGTTGTGTAGTGTCACATTCAACGTGAAGCAGTTGGTGGTGTTTCGCCTGGCATCCGTCCATGCCGCAAGGAGATCGGACGAAACACGGACCTCGGTGTGTTCCGAGACATATATGGCACCGACGATGTTCGTTAATATAAACTCGACGTTCCTGGATCGTTAGCTCGTGAAACCTTGCGCAATCTACGAGTGTGCGACATGTATCGTGGCAAAGCGCACATGTAGTGGTACGGTGAACGTTTAGGTGGTGTGGTTAGTAAGTGGTCGGCGCGCCGTTGTGATCGCGTCGTTTCGGTGTGTTGCGTGTATTTTTCGAACGGGTTAACCTCGGTACTCGCGGCCACCGCAATTTCAGTAAACCACTTGCCGAATTCTTCTATGGTCTTCCTCGGTAACTTCACCTTATAGCGTGCCCATTCCAGGCGTCTCTCGGCGGTAATTTTGCAACTAACTCCTTAAGCAACGCAACATTGCAATTATAATCTTCTAGACCGGACGCTTTTATTGTGGCGCACAACTTGCGTACTGCCTTGCCAAAGTTCGCCAAGGTATCAAGCCTTTCGGCTCTGACTGGTGGTAACCTTCTCACCTTATCGACGAGGTGTCCACTATCAGGTCGGGACGACCATACTCTGTCCGCAGAATGTCTAAAACTTCCTTTAGACCGTCCGGGAGTAGAGCACGTGATCCACGGACTCTAATGCAGGTCCACGTAGCGCCTGCTGGAGTCGGATGAGATTTTCGTCATCAGTGAAACCACAAGCCTTGGTGGATCGTTCATAAACGGCTATGAACAGCGGCCACTGCTCCAAGACCCTGAGAACACAGGGAGCTCCTTGGGTGTGCTATCCCGCGGCCTTTTGACTTGGCGTCAAAAGGTTCCCCATTACGGCATTTTGATTCGCGGGTGTCGGCTTCAACGTCGAGTTGACGCCGTATGGTGCCGCCATCGCCGTCGCGCCAACCTGGTTTGGCTGGCCAAAGTGCTTGGTACGGTGCGTTTTGATGGAGTCTTCCACCGCGCGTCTCCACTGTGCATATTCCCGTTCCATGGCAGCGGCTTGGTCTTCTGCCAAGGTCCGGTCGTAATCCGGGGGGAAGCTGGACATTGCTGGGGACGATGGTTGATGACACCGGCTTGCGTCCGCCATCGTGCATTCCTCTCGTGATGACGTTGGTGTTGCTTCAGCGGCTAACTGCGTAGCGCCCGTTGTTGCCGAGTTATGTTTCACTGTGGTCGAAGGTGAATGACCGATGCATTCGCCATCGTGATGAACCATCAAGTTTGTTCCAATATCATTCGTCTTTTGCATCCAGACTTCTGTTTTCCGCACAAAATCGCTTACATGGCTGCCTCGATCTGAAATCTCTTCCTCGAGTTCCAGTTCACATAGTTCCAGTTCGAGCTCCTTCTGAACCTTCTCGAGCTCAAACTGTTTCCTGCGGATCTCAAGCCGCTTCCTCCTCACCTCCAGGTCGCGGGTAGTCCCGCGGGCTGCGAGGCTGACTCGTCTTTGTTTGCAGCATCTTCCACGACGCTCACGCGCCTCTCCGGGGAGATGCTGGACGTTTCACCTAGCTGCTGCTGCGTCTCCACCACCACACAGCTTGCGTCCTGTACTGCTCTTTCGTTCATCATCGCAACGAAACAACGTTCCTTCACGGTTTGTGTCACTCGCGGATTCGCACTACTCCCGGTGGCGAGATTTATATACGATCGTATCGCGCGCGTAACTTCGGAATACTATAAACGATTACTCGTCACTGCACGTTCGCGGCGTCTTCACTATACTTTCAACTGAAAGATTTACGAGTTATTCCGCGCGTTTGTTCGTATTACTTCGGTTGAAGATTTATATACGTTTCAGTGTGGTGAACGAATCCAAAGTTTATATTATCACTGTGAAGAACTAATTTTGTGAAATGTTGCGAAAAGGTACTCAAAGAAAATTAAGTAGATATTTCTAACGGCGAAAAATCACAAAATTAGTTTATTCTCCGAGTAACTGGCGCGAAAAGAGGCCGGGAGTCCGTCCTCCGGCCCTTTTATCCTCTCACCCTCCCGCCATCGCGATTCAATCGCGATGGAGTTTTCTCCTGTCGAGCAGTGGAACTCTACAACAGTTTCCTCTCTACATTTGTGGTGTTCCCCAAAACCATAACAAACGCTGTTGTCACAACAGTTCTATGTGGGTCTTTAAAACAGCGCCTAAGCAGCTTCCTTATGCCACGATTCCAGGGATTATTTTTCTGTGTGTTTTATTTTCAAGCAAGCGTCATCGATGAAATAAACAACAAGAGTTGTTTCGTTTAAACACATATGTATATTTTTAAAACTTTTGTATTGATGAATTACACAAAATTTTACACAATTTACTGATAATTCACAATCACTTCACTCAATATTCCTTCTTTAATTAACTTATCTAACTTGTACAGCAGCAATGAGATGATTGACGGCGTCTCTCTTTGACACTTTGACAAGATCCACCTTGTACCGATGCCATGCATTAAAAAGCTATAAAGTTCCACCAAGTTCGATACACACTCTTAACAAGCCTTAAAGTTCTATCATGAACCCTACACATAGTGCTAATCAGCCGCAAAGTTCCAAAGAGTACCATGTGCCTGTTAAAAAGCTCCATAGTTCCGCAAAGTACCGTCTATCTCTTAATCAGCCACAAAGTACGACATCGGAACGATTTTTCGTTAAACAGCCCTAAATCAGCTATAAAGTACGAGCTGGCTATTTGGGGTGATATTTTGGATGAAAATTACGAGATATCGACTTACGCGGAAATTCGAGATACGCGGTATTTTGCGGCCGTTTTCGGTTCCCATTAACCGAGTATCTTGGGGACCGCCTGTACAGGTGTTTCCCGAGATACGACTTTATTGGGACCGAAAAAATGTCCGAAAGCAAGGTGTAAGTCGAAAAAGTCGTATGTCGAATATCTATGAAAATAAAGTTTATAACCGAAGTTGAAGAGTTGGAATCTATGATATCGTGTATTTTATTTAAAATAATGTTCGATAATATAATAATTATATTTTAAAAGCCGTACACAATAAAGATATTCAAGATAGGGTAGTTGTGGTATGATTGGAAATCTGTGTATGTAGGATCCTCCTCTTTTAAATAATACACACGGTATCGTTGATGTTTCCTCGTCACCGTTTATTAACCATCTCCTCGATTCTCACCAACGTTCTCTTTATATAACTTCCAACAGTGACCAATGTTCTCTACCACAATTCCCTCTCTTTTAGTCAACGTTCTCACACTTCCCCTCATTCTATGTTTGTTCTCTCTCTTGTATACAACACTGCTTGTACGCAACTCTACAGTGTACAACGGTTATCAGCCCAGAAATTCAAAAAATGCATTAATTTCTTGTCAATGACAACTTTTAACTGTCAAAATCTAAATCGTCGTATCTGCGAATCGTCGTAACTCGAGGCATGCCTGTATTCAATAGTTAGCAGGGAATCGAAGTTCAACCAGTGAGTTCGGACTGTACATTATGCTATACAGGTAGTCCCCGAGATACACAGTATCTCTTATACGCGGACTCGGAGATAGGGTAACTGTACCAGTTTTCGACAGTGTACCTATTTTCGGCAGGGTAGCTAAACACGTTAAATTTGGCACAAATGTGGTAAATTTTTTCACAAAGCACAATTTTGTAGTTAAAGTGTACTTATTTGTTATTCACATACGAAGTTTCACACCATTTCATTGCGTATTTTTCAAACGTATGCGTATATATCAAATAAACTGTGCTTTTTTCGTCAGATTTGCTGTCAGCCAATCGTTCGGCAGGTTTTGTGATTAAGAGAACCAGAACAGTAAAACAATAAAAAAGTGGTGTAAATAAAGATTGTATGCTTATTTAATTTATTCTAACTTGTTCGGAATTGAAAATCGCTCGCGCTTTCAAGAAAAAGTTTAACAATTTTCGGGGTAGCGGATGGTCGCAGCTAATTTCAACGAAAACAAGTTGGAAAAACATCAATCTTTCTTATGACATACGACTCACGAGTGAAATCGAGTCGAATCATAAAAAAATCACTCTCCAAAATGAACATATAACAAAAAATCGGTAGTGATGTTTGGTTTTCGATCATTTGTGAGGTTTGAAAATATGTTTTAGCGTAATAGTCAGACATGAAATAAAATAACGACAAAAAACCTTTCCAAACATTGATGGTCATAATCTGACCATTATCCAGTAAAATTTGATGGTTTATGTTCAGTCGAAAAATAGCTAAAATTTGGACCAAAAATCATAAAGTTTGTACTTTGATGGCCTATATCTCAGTAAGTTTAAGATGAAAGCGTGAAATATATTGGTTTAGACTAAGTTTAAGTATCTATTTAAGAAAATGTGTATGTTGTTAACTTGCGATACAGTTAGTTTTTCGATTTTCATACAGGCGTTAGCCCAATGTGCATTGGTGTGCCCGCCATGAACCAGATCTGATGCATCTTCTATGAATAAAAAAGGATGTGTTTCTGTTGCAGATTAGACCCCCCCCCCCCCCACTTAAGTATCTATTTTAAGAAAATGTGTATGTTGTTAACTTGCGATACAGTTAGTTTTTCGATTTTTATACAGGCGTTAGCCCAATGTGCATTGGTGTGCCCGCCATGAACCAGATCTGATGCATCTTCTATGAATAAAAAAGGATGTGTTTTCTGTTGCAGATTAGACCCCCCCCCCCCGCCACTTAACACTTCAAAACATACCTAAAACTACCGATACAAATTGAAACTCTTACCGAAAACTGCCGATAAAGTTTTGATGTTCCTACCGAAAACCACCATAAAAAATCTGGCCACACTGTCGGCAAATGCGAATAAAATTCACCTTCTACATAAATACATCTTGTTATACATTACAATAACTCGTTCTATTCAATCCTTGGTCTCATCCTGTCATCACACAGCGAGTCGTTTTTTCCTTTCTTGTCAAATTGATATTGTAATGCTTGTATAGTTTGTGTCGTACGTTTGTGTATTTGTCAGTCCGCTCAATTGGACTCATCATATTTTAAATTACTTACTTTCTAATGAGTTTTATGATTTTCAAACATTTCGTCACAATTTACTGCTTACACTAAATTCTCATAGAATTTGTTTCGTGTTTTCAAAGTTTTACAATTAGACTCAATGAAATCGGCCAATCCAAAACTGAAAGTTGCCGATGTAAAGCATTCCATAATCGCTATGATGCTTTCAAAGAAAACGTTAAAATACGATCTAAGGCGAATTCAGTTCAGTCATTTTGCGCAGCATAAACAAGTACAGCTCAATAACGTTTTGTTAGAGGAGAAATCATCCAGCCATGTTCTATTAACATATAAGGCCTCGTAATCAGCCTGTGTTAACAAGTAAGAGGAAAAAGGAACTAAGATAACCAACGTTTGGAAGCCCACATGTCTATACAAAGGCAGTGTTTATATTTGTAAAAACCAATTTTGAGAATGCTAAGAACAATTAATTCCTAACCTGATGATTTCTGATTCCTAACAATTTAATAAAAATATAAAAGAATGATCTGTACTTTTACAGGTTCACATAAAAACAAATGAGCTGCACACCGCTGTCGTCGAGAAAGTAATTCTTGCCATGATATCTTCCTGCAGAACGGCAACAATCAGGCCATCCGTAAGCTGCTTCACGTTGCGGTCTGCGAAGAGAATTATGATATTTGACACACCACCGTCACGTACATAGGGTTCTGTATCACTCGTCGGTATAGTGTAAATTAGATATAGGCAAGAAGAGGAATTAGTGAGTTGCCGCATTAGTGAGCGCTTTATTCCTGAAAAATATGATTCGCCCGCTCGCATAAAAACAATTAAAATATCGTATGAATGTTTTTGCTCCTAGGGAAAAAACAATTTGAAATCTATAATAATGTCGGGCCTATACAAAATGTTTGAGTTTTGTTCAGCTGTTCCTATCGGAAGTTCTGCTACGTTGAAGTGTTTTGTTCCTGCATCCCTCGAGAATTTGTTCTTGCTTGGTTTCCTGATTTTATGTGTACGTGATTTCTGTTTCATCAGCGACTGCTGTTCAGTGCTATTGACTCTGCCCTCAGAGATTAATTCGTGACGTTCAGAGATACGCTCAGAGATTAATTCGCACCAGCACGACAACCATTATTTTTTTCCGTTCATTATTACGGCTCACCAAGTGATCGTTACGCTCTCTCACAATGGACTGTGAAATGTGGATCAAGTTGTTTGTATTGGCAATTTATCTTTTTCAGAATGCAATTCTGCAATTCGCTGGTCTGGTGGTAAGTCGACACTCGTACGACTTTACAACATGCCCGTCATGGGTTCAAGCCCCGAACAGACCGTGCTCTCATATGTAGCACTGACTACCCTGTTATGTGTAATCAGTAAGTCACTGAAAGCCAAGCCCACAAGTGGTTCAGGAAGGCCTTGACCGACAACGGTTGTTGTGCCAAAAGAAGAAGAAGAAGAAGAAGAAGAAAAATTCTGCCTTTCATCCGGAATTTATCAAACATGCCTTGTGTCATGGAGGCACACAATCGTGGTTTTTGCATTTACAGAACATCGGCCAGGAACCAGGTTGAAAGATGTAGATTGTTTGAGTCGTTATCCTGTGCTTGCTGTGAACGATGATGTAACAGCGAATATAGATGTAGCGCAAAATAATGATGAAACCATGAAAGCTGTACGAAAGATACTTGTTAGCAAACCTTAGGCCGAAAATACACGGACCGGAATTTCGCGGCCGCGGAATTCCGCTTGCTGAAAAATGTATGGATATGACAGTTCGGGAAAGTTGCCGTTGACACTTTGTATATGAATTTGATAGCAGGCGGAATTCAACGGCCGCGAAATTCCGGTCCGTGTGTTTTCGGCCTTACGAATCTTATAAACTAAAAAGCGGATTTGTTTTTAAAACAGTTGACGGTATTGATTTGTTAGTTATACCTAAAGTGATGGAAAGGGAAATGATTTGGTATTAAGCATAGTAATCAAAGTGGGTTCATTATACAGGTGGGCTTATCCCGAACAATTTGACTGCCGTGCTGTAGAAAAATGAAAACAAAATGACAGGAGTGGATTCGATCATTTGTTGATGTATGCGTGTAAGCCCCAATGGCTGTTGATGTTGATGTGTCGTAGAGTGGGTGAAAAGATACCTTAAGTGGAAATTTTCGGACGATAAATCATACACTCTCATAATTTGATAAGCAATATATGACAGTATGTGTGGTTCTTCCATTCCAACCATTTCGATCTCCAATCCAAGCGTTGAAGCAGGTTATGTGTATTTCTTTTTGTGTTTATCATTCATATACACACCAATAATGTAAAACTATTTAATCTTAAAATGTCTAATGCTAGACGTGCAATGAATATAGCAAATATGCCATTGCACGCGGTTGTGATTATGTGCCGAAAACAGTCTGAATCTCGTACACTGTTTCATTTGTCAAATCGTGCACAAAAATCAATCGAAAACACAGCCGAAAAGTGACATTTTCACCCGCTTGGGACGTAGCACAATCGAATCCTTTCCTGTCATTCGTCCATTCAACATGGCCTTCCCACCAAACCTATAAGCTTACCTAGTCCCTATAACTACATTGATAATAATGGTCATTTTGCTAGTCAGTAAACTGTTCATGGGTTGAAGCAAAAGTACTGTATACAGTCTGTTCCCGAGTTACGCGATTTGTGCGTTCCCGAGGAATCCGCGTAAGTCGAATTTCGCGATTTTCTACCAAACTACATTTTCTTACTCGGTATTTTTATTCAATCACTTTTATACACATAAGCATTTATTTGATTCGATTTGTGCAGAACATTATGACATTCAGCCGTACCGGCGAACTCGTTCGTCGAAAAATATTCGTCTCTCATGAGTGGACAGGGTTGTACCACTAGGTTGGACCGTACAAAATCTATTCGATTTTCTTATTTTTGATCTAGAGGGCTATGAATTGAGTAAAAATGAGCGTCGATGCGAACGATCCCAGGAGCGAACGAGTTCGCGGTGCGGGTGCGGCTGATTTTTTATATACAGTCAGAATTCAATAGTAGAACGCTTTTTAGTTGAACGCTCAATAGTTGGCTGACAGTTCAATTGAAAAGCATGCGTTTGTATGAGAAATCCGGTTTTTGAAAAATTCACAAAAATCTCATGGCATGCCGAGAAAAATTTCAGATATTTTTTGTTTGGAAAAACGTGCCAAATAAAAAAACACATACAGGCGGTCCCCGAGATACACGGTACCTCTTATACGCGGATTCAGAGTTTCGAGGTTTTCCAAATTTGATAGTTCGATGAGCAAATTGTACTGATTTGACACATCCATTGTGAAATACCAAATAATTTCCGTATTGATCGAATGTAAAATACCATTTTAAAAGGTTTAAAACTGTCCAATCTAGTAGAAACATATCAAATAATTAATTTGAAGGCTAAAACCAACCCCTACTTACAAAATTACACGAAGATTAGTGATATTTGGATGAAAATTACGAGATATCGACTTACGCGGAAATTCGAGATACGCGGTATTTTGCGGCCGTTTTCGGTTCCCATTTACCGAGTATCTTGGGGACCGCCTGTACAGGTGTTTCCCGAGATACGACTTTATTTGGGACCGAAAAAATGTCCGAAAGCAAGGTGTAAGTCGAAAAAGTCGTATGTCGAATATCTATGAAAATAAAGTTTATAACCGAAGTTGAAGAGTTGGAATCTATGATATCGTGTATTTTATTTAAAATAATGTTCGATAATATAATAATTATATTTAAAAGCCGTACACAATAAAGATATTCAAGATAGGGTAGTTGTGGTATGATTGGAAATCTGTGTATGTAGAATCCTCCTCTTTTAAATAATACACACGGTATCGTTGATGTTTCCTCGTCACCGTTTATTAACCATTTCCTCGATTCTCACCAACGTTCTCTTTATATAACTTCCAACAGTGACCAATGTTCTCTCCCACAATTCCCTCTCTTTTAGTCAACGTTCTCACACTTCCCCTCATTCTATGTTTGTTCTCTCTCTTGTATACAACACTGCTTGTACGCAACTCTACAGTGTACAACGGTTATCAGCCCAGAAATTCAAAAAAATGCATTAATTTCTTGTCAATGACAACTTTTAACTGTCAAAATCTAAATCGTCGTATCTGCGAATCGTCGTAACTCGAGGCATGCCTGTATTCAATAGTTAGCAGGGAATCGAAGTTCAACCAGTGAGTTCGGACTGTACATTATGCTATACAGGTAGTCCCCGAGATAAACAGTATCTCTTATACGCGGACTCGGAGATAGGGTAGCTGTACCAGTTTTCGACAGGGTACCTATTTTCGGCAGGGTAGCTACCCAAATAGCCAGAATTGCTTAAGCAGCTCATTTTGGCACGCTAAATATCGCTGCTCTAATTCGCCTTTTGCAGTAGATAAACAGCATCAAAGTTCTATGTGGGTCTTTAAAACAGCGCCTAAGCAGCTTCCTTATGCCACGATTCCAGGGATTATTTTTCTGTGTGTTTTATTTTCAAGCAAGCGTCATCGATGAAATAAACAACAAGAGTTGTTTCGTTTAAACACATATGTATATTTTTAAAACTTTTGTATTGATGAATTACACAAAATTTTACACAATTTACTGATAATTCACAATCACTTCACTCAATATTCCTTCTTTAATTAACTTATCTAACTTGTACAGCAGCAATGAGATGATTGACGGCGTCTCTCTTTGACACTTTGACAAGATCCACCTTGTACCGATGCCATGCATTAAAAAGCTATAAAGTTCCACCAAGTTCGATACACACTCTTAACAAGCCTTAAAGTTCTATCATGAACCCTACACATAGTGCTAATCAGCCGCAAAGTTCCAAAGAGTACCATGTGCCTGTTAAAAAGCTCCATAGTTCCGCAAAGTACCGTCTATCTCTTAATCAGCCACAAAGTACGACATCGGAACGATTTTTCGTTAAACAGCCCTAAATCAGCTATAAAGTACGAGCTGGCTATTTGGGGTGATATTTTGGATGAAAATTACGAGATATCGACTTACGCGGAAATTCGAGATACGCGGTATTTTGCGGCCGTTTTCGGTTCCCATTAACCGAGTATCTTGGGGACCGCCTGTACAGGTGTTTCCCGAGATACGACTTTATTTGGGACCGAAAAAATGTCCGAAAGCAAGGTGTAAGTCGAAAAAGTCGTATGTCGAATATCTATGAAAATAAAGTTTATAACCGAAGTTGAAGAGTTGGAATCTATGATATCGTGTATTTTATTTAAAATAATGTTCGATAATATAATAATTATATTTTAAAAGCCGTACACAATAAAGATATTCAAGATAGGGTAGTTGTGGTATGATTGGAAATCTGTGTATGTAGGATCCTCCTCTTTTAAATAATACACACGGTATCGTTGATGTTTCCTCGTCACCGTTTATTAACCATCTCCTCGATTCTCACCAACGTTCTCTTTATATAACTTCCAACAGTGACCAATGTTCTCTACCACAATTCCCTCTCTTTAGTCAACGTTCTCACACTTCCCCTCATTCTATGTTTGTTCTCTCTCTTGTATACAACACTGCTTGTACGCAACTCTACAGTGTACAGGCGGTCCCCGAGATACCGGTAATTCTAAACGCGGATCGGAGATACGCTTTTCAAATTGACAGTTCTTTGAGCAAATTGTACTGATTTGACAATCATTGTGAAATCCAAATAATTCGTATGATCGATTGTGAAATACCATTTCAAAAGGTTTAAAACTGTTCAATTCAGTAGAAACATATCAAATAATTAATTTGGTGGCTCAAACAACCCCTACTGCAAATTTGCACGAAATTAGTGATATTTTGGCGGAAATCACGAGATTCGACTTACGCGGAAATTCGAGATACGCGGTATTTTGCGGCCGTTTTCGGTCATTAACCGTGTATCTCGGGGACCGCCTGTACAACGTTATCAGCCCAAAATTCAAAAAAATGCATTAATTCTTGTCAATGACAACTTTTAACTGTCAAAATCTAATCGTCGTATCTGCGAATCGTCGTAACTCGAGGCATGCCTGTATTCAATAGTTAGCAGGGAATCGAAGTTCAACCAGTGAGTTCGGACTGTACATTATGCTATACAGGTAGTCCCCGAGATACACAGTATCTCTTATACGCGGACTCGGAGATAGGGTAACTGTACCAGTTTTCGACAGTGTACCTATTTTCGGCAGGGTAGCTAAACACGTTAAATTTGCACAAATGTGGTAAATTTTTTCACAAAGCACAATTTTGTAGTTAAAGTGTACTTTTTGTTATTCACATACGAAGTTTCACACCATTTCATTGCGTATTTTCAAACGTATGCGTATATATCAAATAACTGTGCTTTTTTCGTCAGATTTGCTGTCAGCCAATCGTTCGGCAGGTTTTGTGATTAAGAGAACCAGAACAGTAAAACAATAAAAAAGTGGTGTAAATAAAGATTGTATGCTTATTTAATTTATTCTAACTTGTTCGGAATTGAAAATCGCTCGCGCTTTCAAGAAAAAGTTTAACAATTTTCGGGGTAGCGGATGGTCGCAGCTAATTTCAACGAAAACAAGTTGGAAAAAACATCAATCTTTCTTATGACATACGACTCACGAGTGAAATCGAGTCGAATCATAAAAAAATCACTCTCCAAAATGAACATATAACAAAAATCGGTAGTGATGTTTGGTTTCGATCATTTGTGAGGTTTGAAAATATGTTTTAGCGTAATAGTCAGACATGAAATAAAATAACGACAAAAAACCTTTCCAAACATTGATGGTCATAATCTGACCATTATCCAGTAAAATTTGATGGTTTATGTTCAGTCGAAAAATAGCTAAAATTTGGACCAAAAATCATAAAGTTTGTACTTTGATGGCCTATATCTCAGTAAGTTTAAGATGAAAGCGTGAAATATATTGGTTTAGACTAAGTTTAAGTATCTATTTTAAGAAAATGTGTATGTTGTTAACTTGCGATACAGTTAGTTTTTCGATTTTCATACAGGCGTTAGCCCAATGTGCATTGGTGTGCCCGCCATGAACCAGATCTGATGCATCTTCTGTGAATAAAAAAGGATGTGTTTTCTGTTGCAGATTAGACCCCCCCCCCGCCACTTAAGTATCTATTTTAAGAAAATGTGTATGTTGTTAACTTGCGATACAGTTAGTTTTTCGATTTTATACAGGCGTTAGCCCAATGTGCATTGGTGTGCCCGCCATGAACCAGATCTGATGCATCTTCTATGAATAAAAAGGATGTGTTTTCTGTTGCAGATTAGACCCCCCCCCCCCCTTAACACTTCAAAACATACCTAAAACTACCGATACAAATTGAAACTCTTACCGAAAACTGCCGATAAAGTTTTGATGTTCCTACCGAAAACCACCATAAAAAATCTGGCCACACTGTCGGCAAATGCGAATAAAATTCACCTTCTACATAAATACATCTTGTTATACATTACAATAACTCGTTCTATTCAATCCTTGGTCTCATCCTGTCATCACACAGCGAGTCGTTTTTTCCTTTCTTGTCAAATTGATATTGTAATGCTTGTATAGTTTGTGTCGTACGTTTGTGTATTTGTCAGTCCGCTCAATTGGACTCATCATATTTTAAATTACTTACTTTCTAATGAGTTTTATGATTTTCAAACATTTCGTCACAATTTACTGCTTACACTAAATTCTCATAGAATTTGTTTCGTGTTTTCAAAGTTTTACAATTAGACTCAATGAAATCGGCCAATCCAAAACTGAAAGTTGCCGATGTAAAGCATTCCATAATCGCTATGATGCTTTCAAAGAAAACGTTAAAATACGATCTAAGGCGAATTCAGTTCAGTCATTTTGCGCAGCATAAACAAGTACAGCTCAATAACGTTTTGTTAGAGGAGAAATCATCCAGCCATGTTCTATTAACATATAAGGCCTCGTAATCAGCCTGTGTTAACAAGTAAGAGGAAAAAGGAACTAAGATAACCAACGTTTGGAAGCCCACATGTCTATACAAAGGCAGTGTTTATATTTGTAAAAACCAATTTTGAGAATGCTAAGAACAATTTAATTCCTAACCTGATGATTTCTGATTCCTAACAATTTAATAAAAATATAAAAGAATGATCTGTACTTTTACAGGTTCACATAAAAACAAATGAGCTGCACACCGCTGTCGTCGAGAAAGTAATTCTTGCCATGATATCTTCCTGCAGAACGGCAACAATCAGGCCATCCGTAAGCTGCTTCACGTTGCGGTCTGCGAAGAGAATTATGATATTTGACACACCACCGTCACGTACATAGGGTTCTGTATCACTCGTCGGTATAGTGTAAATTAGATATAGGCAAGAAGAGGAATTAGTGAGTTGCCGCATTAGTGAGCGCTTTATTCCTGAAAAATATGATTCGCCCGCTCGCATAAAAACAATTAAAATATCGTATGAATGTTTTTGCTCCTAGGGAAAAAACAATTTGAAATCTATAATAATGTCGGGCCTATACAAAATGTTTGAGTTTTGTTCAGCTGTTCCTATCGGAAGTTCTGCTACGTTGAAGTGTTTTGTTCCTGCATCCCTCGAGAATTTGTTCTTGCTTGGTTTCCTGATTTTATGTGTACGTGATTTCTGTTTCATCAGCGACTGCTGTTCAGTGCTATTGACTCTGCCCTCAGAGATTAATTCGTGACGTTCAGAGATACGCTCAGAGATTAATTCGCACCAGCACGACAACCATTATTTTTTTCCGTTCATTATTACGGCTCACCAAGTGATCGTTACGCTCTCTCACAATGGACTGTGAAATGTGGATCAAGTTGTTTGTATTGGCAATTTATCTTTTTCAGAATGCAATTCTGCAATTCGCTGGTCTGGTGGTAAGTCGACACTCGTACGACTTTACAACATGCCCGTCATGGGTTCAAGCCCCGAACAGACCGTGCTCTCATATGTAGCACTGACTACCCTGTTATGTGTAATCAGTAAGTCACTGAAAGCCAAGCCCACAAGTGGTTCAGGAAGGCCTTGACCGACAACGGTTGTTGTGCCAAAAGAAGAAGAAGAAGAAGAAGAAGAAAAATTCTGCCTTTCATCCGGAATTTATCAAACATGCCTTGTGTCATGGAGGCACACAATCGTGGTTTTTGCATTTACAGAACATCGGCCAGGAACCAGGTTGAAAGATGTAGATTGTTTGAGTCGTTATCCTGTGCTTGCTGTGAACGATGATGTAACAGCGAATATAGATGTAGCGCAAAATAATGATGAAACCATGAAAGCTGTACGAAAGATACTTGTTAGCAAACCTTAGGCCGAAAATACACGGACCGGAATTTCGCGGCCGCGGAATTCCGCTTGCTGAAAAATGTATGGATATGACAGTTCGGGAAAGTTGCCGTTGACACTTTGTATATGAATTTGATAGCAGGCGGAATTCAACGGCCGCGAAATTCCGGTCCGTGTGTTTTCGGCCTTACGAATCTTATAAACTAAAAAGCGGATTTGTTTTTAAAACAGTTGACGGTATTGATTTGTTAGTTATACCTAAAGTGATGGAAAGGGAAATGATTTGGTATTAAGCATAGTAATCAAAGTGGGTTCATTATACAGGTGGGCTTATCCCGAACAATTTGACTGCCGTGCTGTAGAAAAATGAAAACAAAATGACAGGAGTGGATTCGATCATTTGTTGATGTATGCGTGTAAGCCCCAATGGCTGTTGATGTTGATGTGTCGTAGAGTGGGTGAAAAGATACCTTAAGTGGAAATTTTCGGACGATAAATCATACACTCTCATAATTTGATAAGCAATATATGACAGTATGTGTGGTTCTTCCATTCCAACCATTTCGATCTCCAATCCAAGCGTTGAAGCAGGTTATGTGTATTTCTTTTGTGTTTATCATTCATATACACACCAATAATGTAAAACTATTTAATCTTAAAATGTCTAATGCTAGACGTGCAATGAATATAGCAAATATGCCATTGCACGCGGTTGTGATTATGTGCCGAAAACAGTCTGAATCTCGTACACTGTTTCATTTGTCAAATCGTGCACAAAAATCAATCGAAAACACAGCCGAAAAGTGACATTTTCACCCGCTTGGGACGTAGCACAATCGAATCCTTTCCTGTCATTCGTCCATTCAACATGGCCTTCCCACCAAACCTATAAGCTTACCTAGTCCCTATAACTACATTGATAATAATGGTCATTTTGCTAGTCAGTAAACTGTTCATGGGTTGAAGCAAAAGTACTGTATACAGTCTGTTCCCGAGTTACGCGATTTGTGCGTTCCCGAGGAATCCGCGTAAGTCGAATTTCGCGATTTTCTACCAAACTACATTTTCTTACTCGGTATTTTTATTCAATCACTTTTATACACATAAGCATTTATTTGATTCGATTTGTGCAGAACATTATGACATTCAGCCGTACCGGCGAACTCGTTCGTCGAAAAATATTCGTCTCTCATGAGTGGACAGGGTTGTACCACTAGGTTGGACCGTACAAAATCTATTCGATTTCTTATTTTTGATCTAGAGGGCTATGAATTGAGTAAAAATGAGCGTCGATGCGAACGATCCCAGGAGCGAACGAGTTCGCGGTGCGGGTGCGGCTGATTTTTTATATACAGTCAGAATTCAATAGTAGAACGCTTTTTAGTTGAACGCTCAATAGTTGGCTGACAGTTCAATTGAAAAGCATGCGTTTGTATGAGAAATCCGGTTTTTGAAAAATTCACAAAAATCTCATGGCATGCCGAGAAAAATTTCAGATATTTTTTGTTTGGAAAAACGTGCCAAATAAAAAAACACATACAGGCGGTCCCCGAGATACACGGTACCTCTTATACGCGGATTCAGAGTTTCGAGGTTTTCCAAATTTGATAGTTCGATGAGCAAATTGTACTGATTTGACACATCCATTGTGAAATACCAAATAATTTCCGTATTGATCGAATGTAAAATACCATTTTAAAAGGTTTAAAACTGTCCAATCTAGTAGAAACATATCAAATAATTAATTTGAAGGCTAAAACCAACCCCTACTTACAAAATTACACGAAGATTAGTGATATTTTGGATGAAAATTACGAGATATCGACTTACGCGGAAATTCGAGATACGCGGTATTTTGCGGCCGTTTTCGGTTCCCATTTACCGAGTATCTTGGGGACCGCCTGTACAGGTGTTTCCCGAGATACGACTTTATTTGGGACCGAAAAAATGTCCGAAAGCAAGGTGTAAGTCGAAAAAGTCGTATGTCGAATATCTATGAAAATAAAGTTTATAACCGAAGTTGAAGAGTTGGAATCTATGATATCGTGTATTTTATTTAAAATAATGTTCGATAATATAATAATTATATTTTAAAAGCCGTACACAATAAAGATATTCAAGATAGGGTAGTTGTGGTATGATTGGAAATCTGTGTATGTAGAATCCTCCTCTTTTAAATAATACACACGGTATCGTTGATGTTTCCTCGTCACCGTTTATTAACCATTTCCTCGATTCTCACCAACGTTCTCTTTATATAACTTCCAACAGTGACCAATGTTCTCTCCCACAATTCCCTCTCTTTTAGTCAACGTTCTCACACTTCCCCTCATTCTATGTTGTTCTCTCTCTTGTATACAACACTGCTTGTACGCAACTCTACAGTGTACAACGGTTATCAGCCCAGAATTCAAAAAAATGCATTAATTTCTTGTCAATGACAACTTTAACTGTCAAAATCTAAATCGTCGTATCTGCGAATCGTCGTAACTCGAGGCATGCCTGTATTCAATAGTTAGCAGGGAATCGAAGTTCAACCAGTGAGTTCGGACTGTACATTATGCTATACAGGTAGTCCCCGAGATAAACAGTATCTCTTATACGCGGACTCGGAGATAGGGTAGCTGTACCAGTTTTCGACAGGGTACCTATTTTCGGCAGGGTAGCTACCCAAATAGCCAGAATTGCTTAAGCAGCTCATTTTGGCACGCTAAATATCGCTGCTCTAATTCGCCTTTTGCAGTAGATAAACAGCATCAAAGTTCTATGTGGGTCTTTAAAACAGCGCCTAAGCAGCTTCCTTATGCCACGATTCCAGGGATTATTTTTCTGTGTGTTTTATTTTCAAGCAAGCGTCATCGATGAAATAAACAACAAGAGTTGTTTTCGTTTAAACACATATGTATTTTTTAAAACTTTTGTATTGATGAATTACACAAAATTTTACACAATTTACTGATAATTCACAATCACTTCACTCAATATTCCTTCTTTAATTAACTTATCTAACTTGTACAGCAGCAATGAGATGATTGACGGCGTCTCTCTTTGACACTTTGACAAGATCCACCTTGTACCGATGCCATGCATTAAAAAGCTATAAAGTTCCACCAAGTTCGATACACACTCTTAACAAGCCTTAAAGTTCTATCATGAACCCTACACATAGTGCTAATCAGCCGCAAAGTTCCAAAGAGTACCATGTGCCTGTTAAAAGCTCCATAGTTCCGCAAAGTACCGTCTATCTCTTAATCAGCCACAAAGTACGACATCGGAACGATTTTTCGTTAAACAGCCCTAAATCAGCTATAAAGTACGAGCTGGCTATTTGGGGTGATATTTTGGATGAAAATACGAGATATCGACTTACGCGGAAATTCGAGATACGCGGTATTTTGCGGCCGTTTTCGGTTCCCATTAACCGAGTATCTTGGGGACCGCCTGTACAGGTGTTTCCCGAGATACGACTTTATTTGGACCGAAAAATGTCCGAAAGCAAGGTGTAAGTCGAAAAAGTCGTATGTCGAATATCTATGAAAATAAAGTTTATAACCGAAGTTGAAGAGTTGGAATCTATGATATCGTGTATTTTATTTAAAATAATGTTCGATAATATAATAATTATATTTTAAAAGCCGTACACAATAAAGATATTCAAGATAGGGTAGTTGTGGTATGATTGGAAATCTGTGTATGTAGGATCCTCCTCTTTTAAATAATACACACGGTATCGTTGATGTTTCCTCGTCACCGTTTATTAACCATCTCCTCGATTCTCACCAACGTTCTCTTATATAACTTCCAACAGTGACCAATGTTCTCTACCACAATTCCCTCTCTTTTAGTCAACGTTCTCACACTTCCCCTCATTCTATGTTTGTTCTCTCTCTTGTAGACACACTGCTTGTACGCAACTCTACAGTGTACAGGCGGTCCCCGAGATACACGGTACCTCTTAAACGCGGATTCGGAGATACGCGGTTTTCCAAATTTGACAGTTCTTTGAGCAAATTGTACTGATTTGACACATCCATGTGAAATACCAAATAATTTCCGTATTGATCGATTATGAATACCATTTCAAAGGTTTAAAACTGTTCAATTCAGTAGAAACATATCAAATAATTAATTGGTGGCTCAAACAAAACCCCCTACTTGCAAATTTGCACGAAAATTAGTGATATTTTGGCGGGGAATCACGAGATTCGACTTACGCGCGGAAATTCGAGATACGCGGTATTTTGCGGCCGTTTTCGGTCCCCATTAACCGTGTATCTCGGGGACCGCCTGTACAACGGTTATCAGCCCAGAAATTCAAAAAAATGCATTAATTTCTTGTCAATGACAACTTTTAACTGTCAAAATCTAAATCGTCGTATCTGCGAATCGTCGTACTCGAGGCATGCCTGTATTCAATAGTTAGCAGGGAATCGAAGTTCAACCAGTGAGTTCGGACTGTACATTATGCTATACAGTTAGTCCCCGAGATACACATATCTCTTATACGCGGACTCGGAGATAGGGTAACTGTACCAGTTTTCGACAGTGTACCTATTTTCGGCAGGGTAGCTAAACACGTAAAATTTGGCACAAATGTGGTAAATTTTTTCACACAGCACAATTTTGTAGTTAAAGTGTACTTATTTGTTATTCACATACGAAGTTTCACACCATTTCATTGCGTATTTTTCAAACGTATGCGTATATATCAAATAAACTGTGCTTTTTTCGTCAGATTTGCTGTCAGCCAATCGTTCGGCAGGTGTTTTGTGATTAAGAGAACCAGAACAGTAAACAATAAAAAAGTGGTGTAAATAAAGATTGTATGCTTATTTAATTTATTCTAACTTGTTCGGAATTGAAAATCGTCGCTCGCGCTTTCAAGAAAAAGTTAACAATTTCGGGGTAGCCGATGGTCGCAGCTAATTTCAACGAAAACAAGTTGGAAAAAAACATCAATCTTTCTTATGACATACGACTCACGAGTGAAATCGAGTCGAATCATAAAAAATCACTCTCCAAAATGAACATATACCAAAAAATCGGTAGTGATGTTTGTTTTCGATCATTTGTGAGGTTTGAAAATATGTTTTTAGCGTAATAGTCAGACATGAAATAAAATAACGACAAAAACCCTTCCAAACATTGATGGTCATAATCTGACCATTATCATAAAAATTTGATGGTTTATGTTCAGTCGAAAAATAGCTAAATTTGGACCAAAAAATCATAAGTTTGTACTTTGATGGCCTATATCTCAGTAAGTTTAAGATGAAAGCGTGAAATATATTGGTTAGACTAAGTTTAAGTATCTATTTTTAAAAAATGTGTATGTTGTTAACTGCGATACAGTAGTTTTCGATTTTCATACAGGCTTAGCCCCAGTGCATTGGTGTGCCCCCCTGAACCAGATCTGATGCATCTTCTGTGAATAAAAAAGGAGGTGTTTTCTGTTGCAGATTAGACCCCCCCCCCGCCACTTAAGTATCTATTTTAAGAAAATGTGTATGTTGTTACCTTGCGATACAGTTATTTTTTCGATTTTTATACAGGCGTTAGCCCAATGTGCATTGGTGTGCCCGCCATGACCAGATCTGATGCATCTTCTATGAATAAAAAAGATGTGTTTTCTGTTGCAGATTAGACCCCCCCCCGCCCCTTAAACACTTCAAAACATACCTAAACTACCGATACAAATTGAAACTCTTACCGAAACTGCCGATAAAGTTTGATGTTCCTACCGAAAACCCCCATAAAAAATCTGGCCACACTGTCGGCAAATGCGAATAAAATTCACCTTCTACATAAATACATCTTTTATACATTACAATAACTCGTTCTATTCAATCCTTGGTCTCATCCTGTCATCACACAGCGAGTCGTTTTTTCCTTTCTTGTCAAATTGATATTGTAATGCTTGTATAGTTTGTGTCGTACGTTTGTGTATTTGTCAGTCCGCTCAATTGGACTCATCATATTTTAAAGTACTTACTTTCTAATGAGTTTTATGATTTTCAAACATTTCGTCACAATTTGACTGCTTACACTAAATTCTCATAGAATTTGTTCGTGTTTTCAAAGTTTTACAATTAGACTCAATGAAATCGGCCAATCCAAAACTGAAAGTTGCCGATGTAAAGCATTCCATAATCGCTATATGCTTTCAAAGAAAACGTTAAAATACGATCTAAGGCGAATTCAGTTCAGTCATTTTGCGCAGCATAAACAAGTACAGCTCAATAACGTTTGTTAGAGGAGAAATCATCCAGCCATGTTCTATTAACATATAAGGCTCGTAATCAGCCCTGTGTGTAACAAGTAAGAGGAAAAAGGAACTAAGATAACCAACGTTTGGAAGCCCACATGTCTATACAAAGCATGCTTATATTTGTAAAAACAATTTGAGAATGCTAAGAACAATTTAATTCCTACCTGATGATTAAAAATATAATAGAATGATCTGTACTTTTACAGGTTCACATAAAAACAAATGAGCTGCACACCGCTGTCGTCGAGAAAGTAATTCTTGCCATGATATCTTCCGCAGAAACGGCAACAATCAGGCCATCCATAAGCTGCTTCACGTTGCGTCGGTCTCGAAGAGAATTATGATATTTGACACACCACCGTCACGTACATAGGTTCTGTATCACTCGTTCGGTATAGTGTAAATTAGATATAGGCAAGAAGAGGAATAAGTGAGTTGCCGCATTAGTGAGCGCTTATTCCTGAAAAATATGATTCGCCCGCTCCGCATAAAAACAATAAAATATCGTATGAATGTTTTGCTCCTAGGAAAAAACAATTGAAATCTATAATAATGTCGGGCCTATACAAAATGTTTGAGTTTTGTTCAGCTGTTCCTATCGGAAAGTTCTGCTACGTTGAAGTGTTTTGTTCCTGCCATCCCTCGAGAATTTGTTCTTGCTGGTTTCCTGATTTTATGTGTACGTGATTTCGTTTCATCAGCGACTGCTGTTCTGTGCTATTGACTCTGCCCTCAGAGATTAATTCGTGACTTCAGAGATACGCTCAGAGATTAATTCGCACCAGCACGACAACCATTATTTTTTTTGTCGTTCATTATTACGGCTCACCAAGTGATCGTTACGCTCTCTCACAATGGACTGTGAAATCTGGATCAAGTTGTTTGTATTGGCAATTTATCTTTTTCAGAATGCAATTCTGCAATTCGCTGTCTGGTGTTAAGTCGTCACTCGTACGACTTTACAACATGCCCGTCATGGGTTCAAGCCCCGAACAGACCGTGCTCTCATATGTAGCACTGACTACCCTGTTATGTGTAATCAGTAAGTCACTGAAAGCCAAGCCCCAAGTGGTTCAGGAAGCCTTGACCGACAACGGTTGTTGTGCCAAAAGAGAAGAAGAGAAGAAGAGAAAATCTGCCTTTCATTCATCCGGATTTATCAACATGCCTTGTGTCATGGAGGCACACAATCGGGTTTTTGCATTTACAGAACATCGGCCAGGAACCAGGTTGAAAGATGTAGATTGTTTGAGTCGTTATCCTGTGCTTGCTGTGAACGATGATGTAAACAGCGAATATAGATGTAGCGCAAAATAATGATGAACCCATGAAAGCTGTACGAAAGATACTTGTTAGCAAACCTTAGGCCAAAAAATACACGGACCGGAATTTCGCGGCCGCGGAATTCCGCTTGCTGAAAAATGTATGGATATGACAGTTCGGAAAGTTGCCGTTGACACTTTGTATATGAATTTGATAGAGGCGGCGGAATTCAACGGCCGCGAAATTCCGGTCCGTGTGTTTTCGGCCTTACGAATCTTATAAACTAAAAAGCGGATTTGTTTTTAAAACAGTTGACGGTATTGATTTGTTAGTTATACCTAAAGTGAGGAAAGGGAAATGATTTGGTATTAAGCATAGTAACAAAGTGGGTTCATTATACAGGTGGGCTTATCCCGAACAATTTGACTGCCGTGCGGAAAAAATGAAAACAAAATGACAGGAGTGGATTCGATCATTTGTTGATGTATGCGTGTACCCCAATGGCTGTTGATGTTGATGTGTCGTAGAGTGGGTGAAAAGATACCTTAAGTGGAAATTTTCGGACGAGAATCATACACTCTCATAATTTGATAAGCAATATATGACAGTATGTGTGGTTCTTCCATTCCAACCATTTCGATCTCCAATCCAAGCGTTGAAGCAGGTTATGTGTATTTCTTTTTGTTGTTTATCATTCATATACACACCAATAAATGTAAAACTATTTACTTAAAATGTCTAATGAATATAGCAAATATGCCATTGCACGCGGTTGTGATATGTGCCGAAAACAGTCTGAAATCTCGTACACTGTTTCATTTGTCAAATCGTGCACAAAAATCAATCGAAAACACAGCCGAAAAGTGACATTTTCACCGCTTGGGACGTAGCACCATCGAATCCTTCCTGTCATTCGTCCATTCAACATGGCCTTCCCACCAAACCTATAAGCTTACCTAGTCCCTATAACTACATTGATAATAATGGTCATTTTGCTAGTCAGTAGGCCCGTGGCAACGCTCATCGGATGCGATTTTATCGGACGCGAGTTATATGGGATTTGACAGATAACGTCGGACGACGAAATCGCACGTCCGACGTTATCTGTCAAATCCCATATAAATCTCGTCCGATAAAATCGCATCGATGAGCGTTGCCGCGGGCCTAAACTGTTCATGGGTTGAAGCAAAAGTACTGTATACAGTCTGTTCCCGAGTTACGCGGGTTGTGCGTTCCCAAGGAATCCGCGTAAGTCGATTTCGCGATTTTCTACCAACTACATTTCTTACTCGATATTTTTTTTCAATCACTTTTATACACATAGCATTTATTTGATTCGATTTGTGCAGAACATTATGACATTCAGCCGTACCGGCGAACTCGTTCGTCGAAAAATATTCGTCGCTCATGAGTGGACAGGTTGTACCACTAGGTTGGACCGTACAAAATCTATTCGTTTTCTTATTTTTGATCTAGAGGGCTATGAATTGAGTAAAATGAGCGTCGATGCGAACGATCCCAGGAGCGAACGAGTTTCGCGTGCGGGTGCGGCTGATTTTTATTAATACAGTCAGAATTCAATAGTAGAACGCTTTTTAGTTGAACGCTCAATAGTTGGCTGACAGTTCAATTGAAAAGCATGCGTTTGTATGAGAAATCCGGTTTTGAAAAATTCACAAAAATCTCATGGCATGCCGGAAAAATTTCAGATATTTTTTGTTTGGAAAACGTGCCTAATAAAAAACACATACAGCGGCGGTCCCCGAGATACACGGTACCTCTTATACGCGGATTCAGAGTTACGAGGTTTTCCAAATTTGATAGTTCGATGAGCAATTGTACTGATTTGACACATCCATTGTGAAATACCAAATAATTTTCCGTATTGATCGAATGTAAAATACCATTTTAAAAGGTTTAAAACTGTCCAATCTAGTAGAAACATATCAAATAATTAATTTGAAGGCTAAAACCAACCCCTACTTACAAAATTACACGAAGATTAGTCCCAAATAGCCAAATTTGCTTAAGCAGCTTATTTAGGCACGCTAAAGATCGCTGCTCTAATTCGCCTTTTGCAGTAGATAAACAGCATCAAAGTTCTATGTGGGACTTTCAAACAGCGCCTAAGCAGCTTCCTTATGCCACGATGCCAGGATTATTATTTTCTTTGGTTTTATTTTCAGCAAGCGTCATCGATGAAATAAACAACAAGATTTGTTTCGTTTAAACACCTATGTATATTTTCCATTCCTTTTAATTGATGAATTACACAAAATTTTACACAATTTACTGATAATTCACAATCACTTCACTCAATATTCAGTCTTCAATTAACGATCTAACTTGTGCAGCAGCAATGAGATTATTGGCGGCGTCCGTCTTTGACACTTTGACAAGAGCCACCTTGAACCGATGTCATGCATTAAAAAAGCGATAAGTTCCACCAATTTCAGTACCCTTTCCTAACAAGCCTTCAAGTTCCATCATGAACCCTACACATAGTGCTAATCAGCCGCAAAGTTCCAAAGAGTACCATGTGCCTGTTAAAAAGCTCCATAGTTCCGCAAAGTACCGTCTATCTCTTAATCAGCCAAGTACGACATCGGAACGATTTTTCGTTAAACAGCCTAAATCAGCTATAAAGTACGAGCGGGCTATTTGGGGTGATATTTTGGATGAAAATTACGAGATATCGACTTACGCGGAATTCGAGATACGCGGGTATTTTGCGGCCGTTTTCGGTTCCCATTAACCGGTATCTTGGGGACCGCCTGTACAGGTGTTTCCCGAGATACGACTTATTTTGGACCGAAAACATGTCCGAAAGCAAGGTGTAGTCGAAAAAGTCGTATGTCGAATATCTATGAAAATAAAGTTTATAACCGAAGTTGAAGAGTTGGAATCTATGATATCGTGTATTTATTTTAAAATAATGTTCGATATATAATAATTATATTTAAAAGCCGTACACAATTAAGATATTCAAGATAGGGTAGTTGGGGTATGATTGGAAATCTGTGTATGTAGAATCCTCCTCTTTTAAATAATACACACGGTATCGTTGATGTTTCCTCGTCACCGTTTTTAACTATCTCCTCGATTCTCACCAACGTTCTCTTATATAACTTCCAACATGACCAATGTTCTCTACCACAATTCCCTCTCTTTTAGTCATCGTTCTCACACTTCCCCTGATTCTAGTTTGTTCTCTCTCGTGTATACAACACTGCTTGTACGCAACTCTACAGTGTACAACGGTTATCAGCCAGAAATTCAAAAAATGCATTAATTTCTTGTCAATGACATCTTTTAACTGTCAAAATCTAATCGTCGTATCTGCGAATCGTCCGTAACTCGGGCATGCCTGTATTCAATAGTTAGCAGGGAATCGAAGTTCAACCAGTGAGTTCGGACTGTACATTATGCTATACAAGTAGTCCCCGAGATAAACAGTACTTATATACGCGGACTCGGAGATAGGGTAGCTGTACCAGTTTTCGACAGGGTACCTATTTCGGCAGGGTAGCTACCCAAATAGCCAGAATTGCTTAAGCAGCTCATTTTGGCACGCTAAATATCGCTGCTCTAATTCGCCTTTTGCAGTAGATAAACAGCATCAAAGTTCTATGTGGGTCTTTAAAACAGCGCCTAAGCAGCTTCCTTATGCACGATTCCAGGGATTATTTTTCTGTGTGTTTTATTTTCAAGCAAGCGTCATCGATGAAATAAACAACAAGAGTTTTTTCGTTTAAAACACATATGGTATATTTTTAAAACTTTTGTAATGATGAATTACACAAAATTTTACACATTTACTGATAATTCCAATCACTTCACTCAATATTCCTTCTTTAATTAACTTATCTAACTTGTACAGCACAATGAGATGATTGACGGCGTCTCTCTTGACACTTTGACAAGATCCACCTTGTACCGATGCCATGCATTAAAAAGCTATAAAGTTCCACCAAGTTCGATACACACTTTAACAAGCCTTAAGTTCTATCATGAACCCTACACATATTGCTAATCAGCCGCAAAGTTCCAAAGAGTACCATGTGCCTGTTAAAAAGCTCCATAGTTCCGCAAAGTACCGTCTATCTCTTATCAGCCACAAAGTACGACATCGGGAACGATTTTTCGTTAAACAGCCCTAAATCAGCTATAAAG